>NW_022604331.1:0-57626 GCF_008692095.1 Etheostoma spectabile
TATATTTAAGTAACATTACCACAACTTTTTACATTATTTTTATGCAGTTTAAATTGCCTAAATTTGTTCTTAATGTTTTTGTTTATTGAACAATGACTTTATAAAAAAAATGATGCAACTGTTAATATTTAACACCCGTTTATTTTTTCTCAAGTGAAAAATAATTTTTTCAATAAAACATTTTCCAGCAAGTTTGCATGGCAAAACAACAACAAGGTATAGTTCACCCTAAGATGATTTTTGTTATTTATTTACTTACCCCTTTGTCTATAGAAGGATTGGTGAAGTTTTGTTAACATCCGTGTTCTGCGAGTTGAGAGACGTTTTTTTCCACTCAACATCCAAAAACTAAATATCAATAAAATGTCTCCATACTGCTTGTCGGAGGTAATCCAAGTATCCTGTAGCTCACACATGCCAAGACTTTTGTAAAAACATTACAAACTTGTGTTTTCAGCTTTGTTTGCTCTGGATTACCTTCAGATGAGCAGTATGGAGACAGTTTTTGATTCATTTTTTGGATTGTTTGAAGCCAGTTGCCGTTCACTGTAGTTTTGTGAGAAACAAACATCTCGGCAAACTCCCATAAGAGCATGAATGTTGACAAACACGGGGGTGAGTAGATGATGACAGAAATTCATCTTAGGGTGGCTAAAATGACCCATTGAAAATGGCTCCCGCTACCCCCCGTTGAGAACCTCTGGTTTAACTTGAAATGCTGATCTACTTATTTTCTTTTGTCCCCAAACTTAGCCACTCTACATGCCACATGTTTAATACAGTGCAACAAGTTAAAATAAAAATGACATCATTAAAATGAGAGAAAAATAAGGAAAAAAGACAAATAGCCCAGAACACTGTGCCATATTTTTCTTTTAGCGCCCTCTTTGAAAGGACAACTCAGGGGTCAACATGTGCATTCAAGCTACAAGCTTGTTTCGCAGAGAAAGGATTTTCGGGGACAGCTTAGGACATCAAGTTCTAGAAGAAGCTTTTGAAAAACTTCAAAAGTGTACTTTGTTTTTGGGGGTAACTTAAGTTCATGGCATAATGATGCCCATGAGCAGGAGACAGCTTTTGCAACACTTCCACAGTGTCAAGTTACCTCAGTCCCTTCAATAACAATCAACACATCAGTGTTGGATGCTCCTTCATCTTCTTCACTTGTGTGGAAGACACAGATCCTCATAGACTTGTGGAGCCTTTCACCATGTCTTCAACCTGAGCCTTAGTCTCCAAAGGGTCCCCATGCTGTGAAGACATCTTGCCTCGTTCGTCCTGTGCCAAAGACGCCACGTCCCAGTGACGCAAGGACTACAGACCCGTGGCACTGACCTCCCACATTATGAAGACCCTGGAGAGACTGGTTCTGGAACAGCTGCGGCCCATGGTGAGACCTCTCCTGGACCCCCTCCAGTTCGCCTACCAGCCCGTTTGGGAGTTGAGGACGCCATCATCTTCCTGCTCAACCCATCTACGCCCACCTGGACAGCCGCAAGCACGGTGAGGGTCATGTTTTTCGACTTCTCCAGTGCTTTCAACACCATCCGGCCGGCCTGCTGGGTGAGAAGCTGACAGCGATGAAGGGTGGATCCCCCCCTTGTGTCCTGGATTGTTGACTACCTGACTGGCAGACCACAGTATGTGCGCCTGCAACACTGTGTATCAGACAGAGTGGTCAGCAACACCGGGGCCCCGCAGGGGACTGTCCTCTCTCCCTTCCTCTTCACCATCTACACCACAGACTTCAACTACCACAGAGTCCTGCCATCTGCAGAAGTTTTCTGATGACTCTGCTGTGGTTGGATGTATCAGCGAGGGGGACGAGGCTGAGTACAGAGCTGTGGTGGGGGACTTTGTCACATGGAGTGAGCAGAACCATCTCCAGCTCAATGTGACAAAGACCAAGGAGCTGGTGGTAGATCTAAGGAGAGCCAAGGCAGCAGTGAGCCCTGTTTCCATCCAGGGGGTTAGTGTGGACATGGTGGAGGACTACACATACCTGGGAGTGCACTTGGACAGTAACGGACTGGGCCAAGAACACTCAAGCCCCTCTACAGGAAGGGCCAAAGCCGTCTCTATTTTCTGAGGAGCTGAGGTCTTCTCACATCTGCAGGACAATGCTGAAGATGTTTTTAGTCTCTGTGGTGGCCAGTGCTATCCTCTTTGCTGTTGCATGCTGGGCAGCAGCTGAGGTAGCGGACGCCAACAGACTCACAAACTGATTCGCAAGGCCAGTGACGTCGTGGGGGTGGATCTGGACTCTCGTCGGGGGTGTCAGATAGGAGGATGCTGTCCAAACTACATGCCATCTTGGACAATGTCTCGCACCCACTCCATGGCTTGTTGCTCAATCACAGGAGCACTTTCAGTGACAGACTCATTCTCCCAAAATGCACTACAGAGCGCCACAGGAAGTCATTCCTGCCTGTGGCCATCAAACTTTTTAACTCCTCCTCTAGTGTGTCTGACACACACACACAACACACACACACACTTAGAGAGGTTGAAACTGGACAATATTATCTGTATTATCTGTTTTGTGCAATAACACTGGCCTGACATGTGGTGCAATCTCAAATACCACAATTAGTTATTATTATTATTATTATTTAACGTTTCACCATTCCAAATCCTTATTATGTGATTATGTAAATAAGTATAATAACATTCCTTTATTAATACCGTACTATCCAATTCCTTATTTTCTTTTTTTCTTGTATTTCTACTCTATTTATAATATTGTGCAACTACAACACAGAGTTTCCCTTCGGGGATAATAAAGTATTTCTGATTCTGATTCTGACTTGCTCAGCCTGGTCCTCTTGAGCTTCCTCTCTGCTGATATCCTGTAAATATATGTGAATCCATGTTCAGGTGCATTAAGCATACAGCTTATTTTTTATTCAAGTTATAGACTAGTGTCAAAAATATCAATATTTCAATACTTATCGATCTAAACATTTAAATAATTTCACTAAAATTATTATATTAGGAAGTTTAGAAATTTAGTCTTTGAATCATACAAAAAGGAGGAGGTGTTTTTAGGGTCTGGAAACATAAGCTTTGCTTAATCCAACCCCTTTTCAAACTCTTATAGTACTGTGTACTGTCTGCTGCGGATTTGGTGTCTTGTGAATATTCAGTTTGAAAAAAAAAAATTCTGATTCTGAAAATATTCCTGTTCCACAGTACCAATAACAGCTGAAGTTTGCATTCGCTTTACACACACAAACAACCTGTAGTAAATCAGGCCTTATGGACCTTATGCACAACTCTAGTGATTCCTAAACTTTATTTCCTGTCTCTCGTTATTGGAAACGCTGAATAATACAGATGTGCATGTAGCATGCCGAGAGGAGAGGACAGAGGAGAGGGGAAGAGAGGAGGGGGGAGGAAAGAGGACAGAGGAGAAGAGAAAAACAAGGAGAGGAGAGTGGAAGAGAGGAGGGGAGAGAAGAGGAGAAAGGATAGGGAGGAGAGTGGAAGAAAGAGGAGGGGAGAGAAGAGGAGAAAGGATAGGGAGGAGAGAGAAAATAACACAGGAAAAGGTAGGAGAGAGGAGAAAAGAAAAGCGAGGAGAGATAATAATTACCCCAATTTTTCATGTCAGGAATATGATTTAATTCATTGACATTTTAGATTTATTTCTTATGGGATATTGAGTTAATTTAGAGACTTTTAGGAATGCATTCCCACTCACACACTGTGTAATAGGCCATATAGTTTACATCTATGAAAATATCTTTTTGTCATCTCCAACTGGAAGAACCACCTGAATGCACTTACAATAAAGACTACTTATTGAAAGGATGCATTTTGATTCTTTTATTGAGTTGTTATAAAGGCAATGATCACCCTTAGGAATCCAATACTTCAGTTAATTCTGTCAATTTTCATTTTTTTGCTTTTCATGCATTATACAAACTTCATCAAGCAATACAATTTTTATCATTTAGGTAAACTTATTGATTGTTTAAATACATAATTTGGTAAATTAGATTAAAATTTGGTTCTGTGATGACTTTTTTTGACATCACACAAGAATGCTCAACATTTGTTTGTTTTGCCTGAACAAGGACAGAAACTGTTTTCAGGCCAACCAGCATGCAAAATAAAATAAGGGACCAATAAAGGCTCCATTAAAAAAAAATTCTGACAATTATTGATGGTTCAAGCAAGTTGTATTTAAAGGGGAAGTGAATAAGTAGGGCTGCAGGATTATGGCCAAAATGATAATCACGATTATTTTGATCAAGTTTTGATCGCGATTATTCTCACGATTATTTGTTGATTTTAGCCAAAAGAAATTTTATTGTCACATAGGCTATTTATAACTGCGAGAGGGAGTGTGATGGACGCTACTCACAGAGAGACGGCTGATCATTATGAACGGGTCCAGCACGGGTCGAACGGCGGATACACACGGCGTCTGTATCGTCACTGCGCTGCATTTTTATTAAATATGATATTTGGCCATGGGTCACATCTCTGGTCCAGGTCCAGCAGCTCCGTCTCACACGCTGTTACTCTACCAACTGAAGTTAGTTGCATTTATTAACTTCTTCTGTGTTCTTCGCCGTGGCGGCCGCGGTAGCAGAGTTACCCGCGGAAACACTGGTACAAATACAGGTTTGCCTCTCATATTTAACAATATACAGCTGTGTTAATAAAAAATTTAAACTGTAGACAAATGTCATTATGGATTACGTCTGGCCATGTCGTAAATAGTAGGGGCGAGGACTCAAAACCGAGAATATATTGGGGCGTGATATTTTAATTGTTGTGATTGTTGTGTGCTTTTAATATCACACATGTGGATATAATGAAAGAAACTGCCTAGCAAACTCTATTGAAGGTTCCATGGTGTAATGGTTAGCACTCTGGACTCTGAATCCAGGGATCTGAGTTCAAATCTCAGTGGAACCGGTTTTAAGCCACAGCACAGGTGAAAACATTCAACCTTTCAACTTTCCACATCTAGTTTAAAGTAAGCTTATGTTGGTGGGGGCATGTTGAGGAGTCACCTGATCGTTGATGTAACTTGAAGGAGCTCCAAATTTGACAGTATTGACTGGAAGTGATAGGCTTTGAGTTACATGGGGGATACACACTTTGCTTTCAGTCTCGTAATCACCATAAAAATTAGGTATCGCTGAAATTGAACTTGTGTTGCTGCAGTCAGAGTATACAGTGCTCATCCTGAATGGGCCAGTATAGTGCATCAGAATTGCTTGTTGAATGGTCTATTAGCTTTGGAACCCCCTTTCCCCACAGCTTTCAATTGTCAGATATGGGTGGGGGAGTGGTCACTGTGTCCAAACCTTTCTGTGTAAAAAAAAACACTAGAGAAGTCTCTTGGATGAGAGACAAAACTTCTGCGGAGAACCTTTTACCAAGTCCAGTTGCCCTTGGCCTAGTTGTGAACTTTTGGGGTAAAAGCATGGATCAGGAACCAAAACGGACACATCTGGACTCAATGTGGGCATTGTACGGCAATTTTGACACGTTTAGACCATGAAGACAGTTATCAGTTTATTTCCCATCTGGCAGGTATATTTCTGGATTCAGGTGGACATTGTGGACAGAAACATTGGAGGATCTTGATTCCCACCATAGGATTTGGCCTGTATTGCACATTGCCTTTCTTCCATGTCTCCATGAACGCCCATATATTTGGGCTGAGAGTTGAGAAACCTTCCCTTGTTAACTATGACATGGATGACTGAGAACTTACTACTGTATATCATGACATGTTTAATTTACTATATTATAATTTTTGAGACAGGTCCTACGGGACATTTGTCGGGTCAGTCAGGATGGCCGAGCGGTCCAAGGCGCTGCGTTCAGTTCGCAGTCTCTACTGGAGGCTTGGGTTCAAATCCCACTTCTGACAACTAATGTTTTTCTGATATATTGGGATAAAGAACAGCAGTTTTTTGTATTTAAGTGGACATGAATGTGCGCAAGAAACTCAATGGCCACTACAGTATTTTGTGAGCATCTTTATTGTCAACAGATGTAAAGTTACCATATGTTTGTACACAGTAGATATATCTACTGCTGTATTCACTGTCTGTGGCAAGTCCTTTAAAGCTTGTTCTTGACTTGCTTTTCCCCTCATTCTCTTGATATCACACATGTGTATATTATGATAGAAACTGCCTAGCAAACCCTTGCAGCACTTTTAAAGGTTCATGGTGTAATGGTTAGCATTATAGACTCTGAATCCAGCTATCTAAGTTCAAATCTCGGTGGAACCTGTTTTTAAGCCACAGCACAGGTGAAAAAGATTAACCTTTCAATTTTCCACATCTAGTTTAAAGTAAGATTACAGGTTTAAGAACATAAACTGTGTGGTTCAGCGATGGTGGTATAGTGCTGAGCCTAGCTGCCTTCCAAGCACTTGACGTGGGTTTGATTCCCAGCCATTGCAGTAGTTTTCATTGTGTGGTTAATTGCTGTATTTGTCAAGAAGTAGCCAGCAAGGTTACTTGCCCAACCCAGATTTGATAAAATATAAATCTCTGTTATGGTACAAATAAGGGACCAAATCAATCAATCAAGCTGCCTCCACGAGGATCCACAGACACAAGCAGTGAACTACGATTTGTGTAACAGGTGTAGCCTAGATTATCAGGTTGTCGTGGCCGAGTGGTTAAGGCGATGGGCTAGAAATCCATTGGGGTCTCCACGTGCAAATCAGAAACCTGCGACAACGAAAGCCATTTTTCAAGATTGGTAGCATCCAATGACACATCACAGAATACCCAGTCGTGGATGTGCCTTCATGAACAATCTCCAGCCACCATTGTATTTCTTAGCTCTTATTTTCAGTCTGTGTTACAAGATGTGCAGTGAAAGGCAACAGGTGTGTTACTTTTTGACTATGATTTATAGCATAGCAGTGCAAGCATTTTGCCCAGGTTTGACTTCCAGCCACTGCAGTTGCATTTACAGGTTTTGAAGCCATTTACAACATTAACATTACACGTTTTACACAGGTTTCTTCTTTTATTCAGTGATATTTTTATTTCCTTGCGGGAGTCATCCCAAAAAGATTAGTAAAGATAGTCTAAGTCTATCTCAGAAAAAAGAAAAAAAAATCTGAAAATCTTTAGGGGATGTAGCTATTGGCTTTTTCCTTTTTTTCCCAATAACATTACAAGCATACCGTTAGTTACAGTCCCTGTATGTGTCACGATGTGGGGGCTGATAATTGCAGGTAGTGTGGCCGAGTGGTCTAAGATGTTAGCTTGAGGCTCTAGATTCTCTGAAGGTGTGGGTTCAAATCCCAACACTGCCGTTTGCATATATTACATAGCTGGAAGCCAACCACTGTGATGTCTTAGAGCTGTATCATTTGGGCTGAACTTGGTGAAGTAACTAGAATATCCATCCATCACCTTGCTGAGATTGTTACTTGTTAACCTGAGGTTCAACGATTGATGAAACCTTCCTTTCCAGCACTTTGGAATAGAAAATAAAAAATTGTGATCTCCATATTTATCAAAATGATCATGATTAGAATCTTGGCCATAATTGTGCAGCCCAAAGAGATCTAATGTTTTATCAAACCAGGTTGGGCAGTAACCTTTCTGCTGACTTCTTGTAAAAATAGCAAATAACACAATTCAAAGAAAGCTACTGCGATGGCTAGGAATCGAACCCACGTCAACTGCTTGGAAGGCAGCTATGCTCACCACTATACCACCATCGCTGGACAGCACTTTATCACTTCAAATCTTGCAATACATCTGGGTATTGAGACTGGAAATGCGCTCTATCACTGAAAGCACCTCCAGGGGGTCCTGTGTTATCACAATCACTGGAATGGGAAGTTCATATGTCAGTGCTAGCTCCCTTCGATAGCTCAGTTGGCAGAGCGGAGGACTGTAGAGGCATAAAGCTGACATCCTTAGGTCGCTGGTTCAAATCTGGCTCGAAGGAGAAGTTTCTTTCCAGAGTTTCCCTTCTAGGATCAATCAAGTATTTCGGGTTCTGATGTAGAAATGGACAGACAACCCAAAGCATAATACTTCTTGCCGAGACATAACATGAAACCAAAAAAAGAGGTGGGGGAGATATGAGCGCAGAAATCTTTTTACGACAGGCTTTACGTGATATTCATGAAACGTTCGTATCACACCAATCAGAGCGTAAGAATGATCGTACATTGATAAATGCAGCGGCTGGAAAGTGACTTGATTTTGCCACTAAAAAATGAAAGTAATATTGTGAGGAATTTGCCTTGTGCGTGACACTCTTTTCCATCATATTCAATAAATAAACCAGATTTTTCAATCCATTCCTCTACTTATATGCAAAGTAGTCTCATCCAGGACCTAAAGCACCCTAAGCGAGAATCATAAACCTAGACCAATGAACAGGGAGAGTCACGTCCTGCTTATTGTTCCTCATTTCTTTTCCCAGTTTTTTTCTATTGCGTGCAGTTGAAGCAGGACATGAAAAATAGCCAGCATTTGTATTACAATTTTGAATGCTCCTAATCTGGACTAATTTAACATCAAATTGGATTTTAAATTTCAGATTAAGATTGTAACAATTCCTGCCCTTCAGGGCTTGTCTGGGATTTGAACCCTGGACCTCTCGCACTTGAAGCAAGAATCATACCACTAAACCAACGAGCCATTAATATTAACATTGTTGTTTGAAGCTGAGTGCTGACTTTTAATCGTTCCTCTTTTGCTCCAAAAACAACCACCTCAGTTTTTTCTTAATTTAAATTCAGAAAGTTCTGGCACTTCCAGCTGTTAATTTGTTCAATACCCTTAGTCAGTTTTTGTATTGGACTATAGTCCCCTGACGATAGGATTATGTAAATTTGTGTGTCGTCCGCATAACTATGGTAACTTATTTTGTTGTTTTCCATAATCTGAGCCAGTGGGAGCATGTTAAGAACCAGTATTAATGCAAAGAAAGGACTGGAGCATTTATTGTAGAGAATAAGGAGGCTGACACTGAAGTATTGAGACAACAGTGACTGAAATTCTAATTCAATCTACATATCGGTCTTCTTAAAGATCTAAAGAAAACGTCACAGAGGACGTTTCAGCTGGATTTAGGAGTTCCTCAAAGTGCTCCTTACACCGCTCTATTACCTCCTCAGTTGAGGTCAACAACATCCCATCCTTACTGTACACAGTTTGGATGATTCCTCGCTTCCCTCTCCTGAGATGGCGAACAGTTTTCAGAAGCACCTTGGTGCTGACCGAAAGTCCTTCTCCATGTCTTCTCTGAACGTCTCCCTTGCTTTACCTCTGTCACGACAGAGGCTGCAGTCCTTTGGACCCGTCGGTAGCTTGCCACTGTCTCCGGAGTCCGCTGGGATAACATATCCCGGAAAGACTCCTTCTTCAGTCGGACAGCTTCCCTGACTACTGGTGTCCACCAGGGTTTTCATGGGTTACCGGCCCTTAAGGCACCTAAGACCCTAAGACCACAACTCGCCGCCACAGCTTCAGCAATGGAAACTTTGAACATTGTCCACTCAGGTTCAATGCCCCCAGCCTCCACAGGGATGTCCGAAAAGCTCCGCCGGAGGTTCGGGTGCGAGTGCGAGGATAACATATCTAGGAAAGACTCCTCCTTCAGTCTGACTGTTATTGTTTTTTTTCTGTATTTGGTTGATCTAATCAACCAAAAACGAGTCCAGGAACTTACTCTTTCAAATTCCAGCCACTACACCATCAGGGAGTCACATCTATCAAATTTATTTTTGTAGATGTGAGTTTCCTTTTCACTCACTGGAATGACTCATATTGTTTTGGGTGAGGAATGGCGCCTGGCTAAAACTTCAGAAGGAAGGACATGACAGATTACACATCTGTCACATAGTCAGTTTGTATTCTTAAGATATTGACATTATTGTCCTATTGTCCTATTCAGTTTTAATCTCAGATGTGATCTAAGGCTAAGAAGCATCGTGCCATGGGGGACGATGAATGGCTGTCCCGTCTGAGGACGTTTGCCGCTACAGGGGTCTGGCCTACTGATGCTGGGAATAGACCAGCCCCTAGGCAAAAGAGATGTTATGAGTTCTATCTTAAGATACAGCTTTTTACATTATTTTTTTGACAACTATCAACAATTAATTAATTTACTATTTAATGAAAAATATAAACAGAATAGAACACTCAGAGTTTTTTTGCAAAGCCAATCTACCGCTCAGTAAACCACTGTCTGATCATGAGCCAGTCAGAGTTGTTCCCTGCACTGTGCAGCTTAGTTTCTAGATGGAGACAATCACAGAGGACAGAGTAATGTGGGGGAAATCTTCACAAAAGATAGAAGTCAGTCATACGTCGGTCACAAGGTTTACTAGTTTCCTAGTAAACACAAAATTTTGTGTTGTTATTCAGAAAACAGCAGTGATCAGTGGTAGTTTTTGTCTGTTAGCTCACAGGGCTCTAGGGTGCAAATAACATTTTTCCTCTAGGTGCACCGGTGCAGCTAATGTCCTCGCATCTGCTGTCTCTCCACAAACGAAGCAATGTTTATTTATGTTTATATCGATATGGTTTAATTTTGCATTACATGACCCATTTCTTTTGAAAAGGCGTGCTTGTGTTTGGGTCTCTCCTCTTACTCTCCGCTCAGCCCCGCCCCCATTCACTCACACACAGCTCCCAGCAACAGAGACAGAGTGGTGTCCGCACCGGTTTCCACCAAAACACCGTCCACACTTCTGACATTTTATCACAGTTTTAAATAAAAGAATTGCTTAGTTCTATAGTCTCATTATCATGTCTCAGACATTCATTACAGATGAAGACACTAGTGGTCAGAAGGGGATATTCGAGCCCACGCCTCCAATAGAGACTGCGACATGAACGCAGCGCCTTGGACTGCTCGGCCATCCTGACTGAGATGTTGAATAATCACTATGTGAGTCAGGAAGCTCACATAAAAGATGCAAGGTCTACCAAATGTTTAACTTTGCAACCCGTAAGCTGTTGGAACCTTGTTGCCACGGGGTCCAAAACCTTTCCTCAAAATGTGAATAACAGATTTTCCAGCCCCTACGCATGAACAGCAGAGCAGAGTGGCGCAGCGGAAGCGTGCTGGGCCCGTACCCCAGAGGTCGATGGATTGAAACCATCCTCTGCTATTTCCTATGCTATGAATCAGTAGCACGTCTGTTGCTGCAAGTGTCTGAATTGACATGTCCCCACCTGCTGAAGGGTTTACTTACTTGCAGGTTACATTATTTCATCCATAAAAAAAGAAACTAACTTAAATAGTACTACACTAGAGTTAATAATTACTGTAAATAAAATCTTTAAAACATGTACGTTTAAAGTGCTTGTTGTGCTGTCTACCAGTCAGATTACCACAGGAGGTAATATCTTCTGCAGCTCTTTTAAAGACTCTACCATAATACCTGCTGGAGATGCCAGGTCCTCATACATGTAAAGCATGCGCTCTACCACTGAGCTACATCCCCTGAAGATTCTTAAATTCTTTTGACTTTTTTCTGAGATCGACTCAGACTTATCTTTATTAATCCTTTTGGGATGACTCTCGCAAGGAAATTGAAATTGTTGTTTATGGCTTTAAAACCTGTAAATGCAACTGCGGTGGCTGGAAATCAAACCTGGGCAAAATGATTGCACTGCTACGATATAAATCATAGTCAAAAAGTAACACACCTGTTGCCTTTCTGCTGGACAATACAACGTTCACTGCAAATCTTGTGACACAGACAGATAATAAATGGTGGAAAAAGTTGGCTTCCAGTACCTACGACTAACACAACACTGTTCATGAAGGCACATCTGCAATTGGGGTTACTGTGATGTGTCATTGGTTTGCTAGCACTCTAAAAGAATACCTTTCTTTGCCGGCAGGATTTGAAGCTGCGCGGGGAGACCCACCCATCTCTAGTCCATCGCCTTAACCACTCGGCCACAATAACATGAAAAAAAGCTAATACTTTTTGCACAAATGTTCATAAACTTTTCAATGGTTAGCAGTGGTTACTAGACACGGCAAAGTACAAATCGTAGTGCACTGCCTGTGTCTATGGATCCTGGAGGCGCTTGATTGATTGATATGCTCTCTATTTGTACCATAACAGAGATCTATATTTTATCAAATCGTGTTGGGCAAGTAAGCTTTCTGGTTACTTCTTGACAAATAAGCAAGTAACCACACAATGAAAACTACTGCGATGGCTGGGAATCGAACCCAGGTCAACTGCTTGGAAGGCAGCTATGCTCACCACTATACCACCATCGCTAGACAAGACAGTTGGTGTCCTTAAACGTTGTCTTTTTCTTTTTCCTTTTAATAAATTAAGGCATTAAGATCAACTTCCAAAAGTTAATTTTTTTGCAAAGATTGCAAAGCCAGAAATCTTGGTGAAGTCGTGGACTTAAATTTTAACAGCCACATTAAGACAATTACAAAGTCAGCCTATTATCACCTTAAGAAAATATCAAGGGTTAAAGGACGTATGTGTCAACAGGATTTGGAAAAACTTGGCTATGCTTTCATCTTCAATAACTTTTAAATCAAGCTGAAGACCATTCTTCTTGATGTTGCCTTTCTTTAAATGGTTGTTCATTTCTTTAATGTTTAATTTTGTATACTGCCATGTAACTTTTTTCTTGTGTTTTATCTGTTTTTTATTTTTAACTGTTTATTGTTGTGTTTTATCCAACCAAAAAGGGAGCATATCAATTAAGCTGACTCTACATGGATCCACAGACACAGGTGAACTACAATTTGCACTTTGCCCGTGTCTGGTAACTACTACCAATTGAAAAGTTTATGAACATTTGTCCAACAGGTATAGCACTGCTTTTCAGCTTGTTGTGGCCGAGTGGTTAAGGTGATGGATAGAAATCCATTGGGGGGCTCCCTGCGCAGGTTGAAATCCTTCTTACAGCAAAGGCATGCTTTAAGAGTGGTAGCAATCCAATGAACATCACAGACTATCAAATTGCAGATGTGCATCCATGAACAATGTTGTGTTATCTCATAGGTACTGGAAGCCACTGTCACCACAAATGTATCTCTTATCCTTTATTTTCAGTCAGTGTTACAAGATTTGCACTGAACATTGTATTTTCCAGCAGAAAGGCAACAGGTGTGTTACTTTTTTCCCGTGGACAAGCCTGAACAAACCTTGAATCTGTTTTACACCACACACACACACACACACACACACACCACACACACACACCCCACACACACACACACACACACACACACACCACACACACACACACACCACGAGTTTTCCGGGTTAAATCCTGTCCACTTCCGGGAGAGGCCCCGCCGAGTCCGAGTACAAATACAGATAATGCTGTACTCGCTCATCCCTAATAATTATGTGTTCCTAAAAATTCCATGAATAACTTGTTAAGTTACTTGCCTACGCCCGGTTTGAGAAAATATTAGGTATCTGTTATGATACAAAGAGGGGAGCATGTCATTCAATCATTATATACCATTTTACCAAATCGCAATGTGCCTTCATGAACAATACTGTATTATCTCATAGGTACTGGAAGCAACCCGTCTCCACCAACATACACTACCGGTCAAAGTTTGGGGTCACTCCACCAAATTTCCATTGCACTCCACTGTAGACAGAATACCAGCTGAGATCAGTTGCATTGTTTTTTTAACCAGGGCAGCAGTTTTCAGATTACATTACGTGCTGACATAATTGCAAAAGAGTTCGCCAATGTTTTTCTAGTTAGTTTTTTAAAATGATATCAGATTAGTAAACAGAATGTGCCTTTGGAACATTGGGTGAATGGTTGCTGATACTGGGCAATGTAGATATTGCATTAAAGATCAGCCACCCACTCAGATCAGCTGGTATTCTGTCTATAATGGAGAGGAATAAAAATTTGTATGCAACCCTAAACTTTTGACTGGTAGTGTATCTCTTATCATTCATTTTCAGTCTCAATGCCCAGATGTGTTGCAACATTTGCAGTGAACATTGTATCGCCAGTGATGGTGTTATAGTGGTGAGCATAGCTGACTTCCAAGCAGTTTGTGACAAAGTGGGTTTGCTCACCACTTGTCCCATACAGGTCATTAGTTATAGTAAGTAGACACACAGTTGTTAGTTTAGTTCCATTTTATTAGGTTGCAGGTTTAAACATGGTTTAAAGGTTTCCCTGTATTGATACTTACAATTGTTTGTTCCTTTGTTCCGTTCCACCATGCAGGACAATTGTGTGGGGAGGGGCCGGCCTAAGCATTTCCTGTTTTATAGGAAAAGGGTTGTCAGGGATGACATCACCAGGCCAAACCAAGTAGAGGGTTTCTTGTGTAGAGGAATGCTTATTTTGGTTGTTTTTGGTTATTAAATAAAAAAGGTATGAATAACCCTGACCTGTTTTGTAGTCAGCAGGATAGGTGGGAAGTGGTAACCAAGTTCCATAGGTTAAGATATTGCTAGGTATTAATGTTATGGAGTAGATCAACCTGCTTTAGGATGGGATTGACTGAAGGAGTGGGGTGTGAATTGACAACCCTATATAAATGGGGGATTTGTGCTCCCGAGGAACAGGGAGGTGAGGCTGTGCTGCTAGGATCACATGCCTCAAGTGCTGCGACTTTTTTGAATGTGTAATTCTTGTAAGTTTGATTATTTACTTGTCCATGTACTGCAGACCACTGGAAATAAATAATCAGCTCTGGAAACATACAATGTCTGAGTCTGCCTACCTACCACCATCCTAGCCACTCTGGCCAACCCACCACACAGTTGACCTGGGTTTACAGAAGTGCGACTTGCTTTCTGCTTCTTACAGTGCAGATGCTTTGCTGCTTGCTCCTGCCTCTGTTTGCATATTTTTGCTGATAATCTTGCTTTTCCTGACTATACATTTTTTCTAGACATAGTAGGCTATTGACCTCTCCGGGAACCATCACCTTATCGTGGTGGAGAGGTTTGTGTGTCCCTATGAACCTGAGGGCTGTGTTGTCTGGAGCTTTGTGCTCCTGGTAGGGTCTCCCATGGCAAAGAGGTCTCAGGGAGGGGCCAGACAAAGAATGGTTCAAAAACTCTTATGGAATATCAAGGAAGGGATAGAGGGACCCTGCCCGGTGGAAGCCGGGGCCCCCGTCTGGAGCCAGGCCCAGACGGTGGGCTCGTGAGCGAGCGCCTGGTGGCCGGGTTTGCCACGGAGCCGGTCGGCACAGCCCGAAGAAGCAACGTGGCACTTCTCCCTCCAGCCCATGGGCCCACCACCTGTGGGAGGATCCAAAGGGGTCGGGTGCGCTGCCACATGGGTGGCGGCGAAGGTCAGGGGCTTCGACGGACCAGACCCGGCAGCAGAGGCTGGCTCTGGGGACGTGGAATGTCACCTCTCTGTGGGGGAAGGAGCCGGAACTTGTGCGGGAGTGTGGAGCGCTATCAGTTAGATCTGGTGGGGCTTACCTCTACGCACAGTCTCGGTTCTGGAACCGTACTCCTGGATAGGGGTTGGACTCTCTCCTACTCTGGAGTTGCCCAGGGTGTGAGGCGCCGGGCGGGTGTGGGGATACTCACAAGCCCCGGCTGAGCGCCGCTGCGTTGGAGTTTACCCCATTGGAGGAGAGGGTCGCCTCCCTACGCCTGCAGGTGTTGGGGGGGAAAACTCTGACTGTTGTTTGTGCATATGCACCAAACAAGAGTTCGGAGTATTCGGCCTTCTTGGAGACCTTGAATGGAGTCCTGTATGGGGCTCCAGTAGGGGACTCCATTGTTCTCCTGGGGACTTCAACGCACACGTGGGCAATGATGGAGATACTTGGAGAGGCGTGATTGGGAGGAACGGCCTCCCTGATCTAAACCAGAGCGGTTGTCTGTTGTTGGACTTCTGTGCTAGTCATGGATTGTCCATCACAAACACCATGTTCGAACATAGGGATGTTCATAAGTGTACGTGGTACCAGAGCACCCTAGGCCAAAGGTCAATGATCGATTTTATAATCGTTTCATCTGATCTGAGGCCGTATGTTTTGGACACTCGGGTGAAGAGAGGGGCAGAGCTGTCAACTGATCACCATCTGGTGGTGAGTTGGGTCAGGGGGTGGGGGAAGACTCTGGACAGACCTGGTAAGCCCAAACGTGTAGTGCGGGTAAACTGGGAACGTCTGGAAGAGGCCCCTGTCCGACGGGCTTTCAACTCGCACCTCCGGCGGAGCTTTTCGTGCATCCCTGTGGAGGCTGGGGGCATTGAACCTGAGTGGACAATGTTCAAAGTTTCCATTGCTAAAGCTGCGGCAGCGAGCTGTGGTCTTAGGGTCTTGGGTGCCTCAAGGGGCGGTAACCCACGAACACCCTGGTGGACACCGGTGGTCAGGGAAGCCGTCCGACTGAAGAAGGAGTCTTTCCGGGATATGTTATCCCGGAGGACTCCGGAGGCAGTTGCAGGGTACCGACGGGCCCGAAGGGCTGCAGCCTCTGCCGTGACAGAGGCAAAGCAGCGGGTGTGGGAGAAGTTCGGAGAAGACATGGAGAAGGACTTTCGGTCGGCACCAAGGTGCTTCTGGAAAACCGTTTCGCCACCTCAGGAGGGGGAGCAGGGACTCATCCAAGCTGTACAGTAGGATGGGACTTTGTTGACCTCAAATGGGAGGTATAGAGCGGTGGAAGGAGCACTTTGAGGAACTCCTAAATCCAGCTGACACGCCCTCTGTGGTGGAGGCAGAGCTGGAGGATGATGGGGGATTGTCGTCAATTTCCCTGGCGGAAGTCGCTGTGGTAGTCAAACAACTCCACAGCGGCAAAGCCCCAGGGATTGATGAGATCCGTCCAGAAATGCTGAAAGCTCTGGGTGTGGAGGGGCTGTCTTGGTTGACACGCCTCTTCAACATTGCGTGGAAGTCTGGGACGGTGCCTAAGGAGTGGCAGACCGGGGTGGTGGTTCCCCTCTTCAAAAAGGGGACCAGAGGGTGTGTGCCAACTACAGGGGTATCACACTTCTCAGCCTCCCTGGTAAAGTCTACTCCAAGGTGCTGGAAAGGAGGGTTCGGCCGATAGTCGAACCTCGGATTGAAGAGGAACAATGCGGATTCCGTCCTGGCCGTGGAACAACGGATCAGATCTTTACTCTCGCAAGGATCCTGGAGGGCCTGGGAGTATGCCCAACCAGTCTACATGTGTTTTGTGGATCTGGAGAAGGCGTATGACCGGGTCCCCGGGAGAAATTGTGGGAGGTGCTGCGGAATATATGGGGTGAGGGGGTCCCTTCTTAGGGCCATCCAATCTCTGTATGACCAAAGCGAGAGCTGTGTCCGGGTTCACGGCAGTAAGTCAGACTCGTTCCAGGTGAGGGTTGGCCTCCGCCAGGGCTGCGCTTTGTCACCAATCCTGTTTGTAATATATATGACAGGATATCGAGGCGTAGTCGGGGCGGGGAGGGGTTGCAGTTCGGTGGGCTCGGGATCCCATCGCTGCTTTTTGCAGATGATGTGGTCCTGATGGCATCATCGGCCTGTGACCTTCAGCACTCACTGGATCGGTTTGCAGCCGAGTGTGAAGCGGCTGGGATGAGGATCAGCACCTCTAAATCTGAGGCCATGGTTCTCAGCAGGAAACCGATGGAGTGCTCTCTCCGGGTAGGGATGGAGTCCTTACCTCAAGTGAAGAGTTTAAGTACCTTGGGGTCTTGTTCGCGAGTGAGGGGACCATGGAGCGTGAGATTGGTCGGAGAATCGGAGCAGCTGGTGCGGTATTACATTCTGTTTATCGCACCGTTGTGACGAAAAGAGAGCTGAGCCAGAAGGCAAAGCTCTCGATCTACCGGGCAATTTTCGTTCCTACCCTCACCTATGGTCATGAAGGCTGGGTCATGACCGAAAGAACGAGATCAAGGGTACAAGCGGCCGAAATGGGTTTCCTCAGGAGGGTGGCTGGCGTCTCCCTTAGAGATAGGGTGAGAAGCTCAGTCATCCGAGAGGAGCTCGGAGTAGAGCCGCTGCTCCTTCGCGTTGAAAGGAGCCAGTTGAGGTGGTTCGGGCATCTGGTAAGGATGCCTCCTGGGCGCCTCCCTAGGGAGGTATTCCAGGCACGTCCAACTGGGAGGAGACCTCGGGGAAGACCCAGGACTAGGTGGAGAGATTATATCTCCAACCTGGCCTGGGAACGCCTCGGGATCCCCTAGTCGGAGCTAGTTGATGTGGCTCGGGAAAGGGAAGTTTGGGGTCCCCTATTGGAGCTGCTGCCCCCGCGACCCGATACCGGATAAGCGGATGAAGATGGATGGATGGATGGATAGTAGGCTATTGCCATATTTTTAAATTTTTGTGTGTGAGCGTGGCCTACCAATAGCTCAAGGCTGTCCTACAGTGACTTTAGCTAAGATTTTTGTTGGGCTTCCTGTTTGGCCAAGCCTATTGCACTTAAAAAACAACGTGAAAAAAAAGATGCTGTACTTAAATACAAAGAACTGCTAAGTTCTTTATTCCCAGTATCATGTCTCAGACATCAACTCCAGATGAAAACGCTAGTTGTCAGAAGTGGGATTCAAACCCACGCCTCTAGTGGAGACTGCGACCTGGGCGCAGCGCCTTGGACCGCTCGGCCATCCTGACTGATCCAGCAAATGTTCAGTAGGACCTGGCTCAAAAATTATAATATAGTAAATTAAACATGTCATGATAAAATAGGTTCTCAATCATCCATGTCATAGTTAACAAGGGAAGGTTTCTCAACTGTCAGTCCAAATATATGGAGACATGGAAGAAAGTCACCAGGGTGGCAATTTGCTTGACAATGGCAATACATTGCGCGGGATGTGAAGACAATTTGCAATACAGGCCAAATCCTATGGTGGGAATCAAGATCCGCTAATGTTTCTGTCCACAATGTCCACCTGAATCCAGAAATGTCCCAGCCAAATGGGGAAAAAGACTGACAATCGGGTCAACATTGTGCAATTATCTTTAAAATGTTCAACTGAGTCCACAAATATACCTGCCAGATGGGAAATAAACATAACTTTTTTCATCGTCTAAACGTGTCAAATACTTCTGTACAATGCCCACATTGAGTCCAGATGTGTCCGTTTTGGTTCCTGATCCATGCTACTACCCCATAAGTTCACAACTAGGCCAAAGGCAACTGGACATGGTAAAAGGTCCTCCGCAGAAGTTTTGTCTCTCATCCAAGAGACTTCTTTAGTGATTTTTTTGTACACAGAAAGTGTTGGACACAGTGCCCACTCCCCTACCCATATCTGACAATTGAAAGCTGTGGGGAAAGGGGGGTTCCAAAAGCTAAAAGACGTAGAGCAGAAAATCAGAAGTCTCTTGGATGAGAGACAAAACTTCTGCGGAGGACCATTTACCAAGTCCAGTTGCCTTTGGCCTAGTTGTGAACTTTTGAGGTAACAATATGGATCAGGGGGGGGTTGAAGGTGTAGTCGTCTCCTTCCTCTCTGATGATGAGGGGTTCTCCTGCATGGATGCTGCTGATGAGAGAAACCAGCAGGAAGGAGAGCTCTGGGACTGCTGCCATTCTGCTCCGAGGTCCAGGACTACTGACACTGCTGTCAGTCACGTAGCTCAGATACACTCTACACCCCCCGCCCCCCCATCAGCTGATCTGTATCTTCTATTACCAACCATGAGGTCATCAGAGGAAGCGTTGCAGTGTCAGCTCTCTACCCGGAATCAATGTCTTTACACCAGACTACAACCACAGAGGCTCTACATCCACGCGCTATTCTGAGGGGGTGTGTGTCTGTCTGTGTGTGTGTGTGTGTGTGTGTCGGTCTGTGTTTTTGTGTGTTTGTCTGTGTGTGTGTCTGTTTTTGTGTGTTTGTGTCTGTGTGTGTCTGTCTGTCTGTGTGCATATGTGAATCTGTGTCTGTGTGTCATCATAATTCTCGCTGCCTTAGGGCAACAACCTAAGGCGGGATGTCCAAGCTCCATAGAGATCACGCAGCTGTTGCCATGGTGCTGATATGATTGTAGAAGCTGATTACACTATACTTAGCCTTTATTATTAGACTCATGGTTCATAAAACAAAAACTAAATAAAAAGACAGATACACAAGAACAGGAACCAATTAAAGATGGCCGCTCTACCGGTAATCCCATCAGGGGATTGGTATTGCAAAGCACCGGACCTCGGGCCAGTCTCTGCGTCGAGGTATGAACCTTGAAATAAATGTGTGCCCGTTCTACCCACTGACCACCCCGGCCACAGACCAATACATTTCTACATCAGATTCCTCAGTGAAGCAGAGCATGGAATAACTCCTGCTGGACAGAACTACACCTGCACTACTCCACCTGGGTTTCCTGAGTAGAAGACGCCAGCCGTCACTAGAAGAGACCCGCAGCTTATTGGAGCTCTTCTTTTGGAACTTAAACCACAAGGCAGCAAGGTAAAAAGCAGAATATGGTTTAAACAGGCTTTTCTCGACAGTGTCAGAACACCAGGAGGACTTCCTGGCGTCCATGTTACACACACACACACACACACACCTGTACACACTCACAATCACACCCACATACATTCTTACGTACACACACAGAAACATATATACACACTCTCACAAAGACACACAGACGCTTACACACACACACACACAATTGAGGTCATAACGTAAGTGATTTGGAATTGAATGTGCAGCATTCCCAGTGTATTTATGTTATGGAATTAAAAGCTATTCTAAGGATGATTTTGAGCATTATTCACTATTATTCTGAACACAACTGTACGTAGAAACTCATTTCTGATAAAGAAATTTAAGTCAAATTTGACCCAAAGACAAAAAGGAAAAACAAGTTTTAAACTGATGGACTCAAGCCTACTAGTGGGTACTTGCCATGCTGACTGTTTTAGTTAATCTCAACAGCAACAGTGTTGATCCCAAAGTGATCAACTTTTTGATCAATTGTTTTAGTTTGGAGGAATGCTTAAAGTAATGGCAAAGGGAAACCATTGTGCTTCCTGGCAGATGAAATCATTCATAGCTTAGAATTTATCAGAAGTATGGTAAAATCAGTTCAGTTTAATATCAGCACAGATATAAGTAGGACCATGCAGAAACATGTCAAAGGCACGTCAGGTTGACAAGGTAACAGGCGTCATGTTGGCGGCCTGGTCGCCCAGCGTCAGGTTGGCGGCCTGGTCGCCCAGCGTCAGGTTGGCGGCCTGGTCGCCCAGCGTCTGGTTGGCGGCCTGGTCGCCCAGCGTCTGGTTGGCGGCCTGGTCGCCCAGCGTCTGGTTGGCGGCCTGGTCGCCCTGCGTCTGGTTGGCGGCCTGGTCGCCCAGCGTCTGGTTGGCGGCCTGGTCGCCCAGCGACCAAATGTTTGTCACGATTTGGCTTCCCCAAATCGTGACAAACACAAGGAACGTAACTGACCGTATGCTTGTTAATGTTATTGGAACAAAACGTTTGCAAGGGAAAAGCCAAAACTTACATACTCAAAAATGTTATCACTCTTTGTCATTTTTCTCTGGCATTGTTGATTATTAGAATATTGTAACCAGCATTAAGTGAGTTGGTTTAGGTCTGTGTGAATATGGGCTGAGACTGAATTTACCTGGACTGAATTTGTGAACATCTTCTTTTGCATATTCACTGTAAAGAGCCATTACTCCTCCAACTGCCAACTATTGTTCTAGAGACAATAGGATATACAGTTTTAGATTGCAAGGCAACTGTCCAAGACCAAAGACTACACGGAAATACCTCAAGTGTTCAAAACAGTTTTTAATTTTTTGAAAAGTCATGTTTTTGATTACAAATTCCAGCACAGTTGTTCATTTACCATTCAAAAACAAAAGTGCAAACATGAAACACATACTACACAATAGTGTGAGAAGATAGGATCATTCTCAATCCTTTTGTAAAACCTTTGTCTTTCTTGGAGTATATCCACTATAATACATTCTTAAAAAATTTCATATCTTTTGCTATGGTTGGGCCTCGTATCCAAACTACTCTGGCAGATGATACTAGTGTTGATGTAGCCTTGGGAAATAATTAGCAGCTGGTAGATAGATCTCCCCATCGGGAATCAAAACCCCAGTCTTCCGTGGGAGAGGCGGAGGCGACCATCCAAAGTTTCAGTAGTAATGTGGTTTTTGTGTTGGAACAAGTTGCACTGTTTGAAAATAAGCTTTTGAGATGCAAGAACGTCTTCACTTGGGGCAGCAATTGGCTTCCAACGCGATGGGAGAAATCCTGAGCTTTGAGATTTGGAGGGGCTGACTTGGATTCCGAATGCTTGACACTGGACTTCAATCTGCCCCAGTGGGCGCTGTAGATCACTGTTTGATCAAGCCAACAGAACCCCATAATCTGGAAAGAGCAGAAAAGGAATTATAAGGTTGACACTCTCCCAACTCCTGCGGCACCTTGTGACGTTTTGTTCACGTCCAGGAGTTGTGCTCTTTCAATCGCTTGAAATTATTCCCATTTAGGATCAGGAGTTCTCCTTCCATGCTGAACACAGCTTGAGCCAAGGCCCACTTTCCCGAGTAGTCCCACGCGTTCGCCGGGACTTCCTCGAGGCCTTGCATTGGTTAGCTGGTAGAAAAATCTCCCCGTCGGGGAATCGAACCCCGATCTTCCGCGTGACAGGCGGAGATACTGTCCATTATACTAACGGGGAATGCCCAGGCTTAATATTTGGCACATCAAGAAATAGGTGGCGCTATTCCAACATTCAGACCACAGTCAATGCATGTAGAAATATTTAGGTTTACTACATATTTGCTATCATTCAAATCCATGACAAAGCATCTGTGACTGAATCTAGTTTAAAATCTCTATTTTGTAGCTTTTTGAACATTTGCAGTAAAATAAAAATGGTACATTTTCCCACAAATATGCAAAATAAATGCTTTTCGTCAGTTTCCGTAGTGTAGTGGTTATCACGTTCGCCTAACACGCGAAAGGTCCCCTGTTCGAAACAGGGCGGAAACACATTTCTTTGTTTGTATTGACTTCGCACAATCAAACTCTGCGAAGTTAAACTCTCCATGACGTTCACGGAAAAATCTCCCTGACGTGAAATCGTGGCCAGGCCTACCGAAGTTTCCCCAGTGCAGTAGTCATCACATTCAGAGATTCAGGAATATCCTGTCGAAAATTGATGCAGAAAAACTAGTCCACGCATTTGTTACTTCTAAGCTGGATTACTCCAGTTCTTTATTATCAGGTTGCTTAAAAGAGTCCATAAAGATTCTTCAGCTGATCCAGAATGCTGCAGCACGTGTTCTGATAGGAACTAGGAAAAGAGATCACATCTCTCCTGGTTTGGCTTCTCTGCATTGGCTTCCTGTAAAATCCAGAATAGAATTTAAAATCCTTCTTCTCACCTACAAAGCTCTTCATGTTCAAGCACCATCTTATCTCAAAGAGCTCATTGTACCTTTTTACCCCACCAGAGCACTGCGCTCCCAGAATGCAGGGTTCCTTGTGGTTCCTAAAGTCTCCAAAAGTAGAATGGGAGCCAGAGTGTTCAGCTATCAAGCTCCTCACCAGGTTCCCGTTTGGGTTCAGGAGGCAGACACCATCTCCACATTTAAGAGTAGGCTTGAGACTTTCCTCTTTGATGAAGCTTATAGGTAGTTCTGGTTCAGTTTTTCCTTGCCTCTTTCGCCTAGTGCTTGCTCTTGGTGGGAACTTTCCGGTTTCTGTAAATAACATCACAGAAGATGGTCTGGACCTGCTCTTTTATGAAAAGCGCAATGAGATAAGTGTTGTTGTGATTTGGCGCTATATAAATAAAATTGAATTGAATTAAATTACCTGAACCTCAACTTCCTAGCCTCATAGTTGATGTTTTACATTCTTGGATCCGTCTTAGGTTCCTGCTGTCTGCCTACGTTCCTGGATCCTGAAGTAGGTGATCATATCGTCACTGAAAACATATCTTTGATAGCAGGATCATTCTCAATTCTTTTGTAAAACCTTTGTTTTTCTTGGAGTATATCCACTATAATACATTCTTAAAAAATGTCATATCTTTTGCTATGGTTGGGCCTCGTATCCAAACTACTCTGGCAGATGATACTAGTGTCGATTTAGCCTTGGGAAATAATTAGCAGCTGGTAGACAGATCTCCCCATCGGGAAATAAAACCCCAGTCTTCCGTGTGAGAGGCGGAGGCGACCATCCAAAGTTTCAGTAGTATTGTGGTTTTTGTGTTGGAACAAGTTGCACTGTTTGAAATAAGCTTTTGAGATACAAGTACGTCTTCACTTGGGACAGCAATTGACTCCCAACCAGATGGGAGAAATCCTGAGCTTTGAGATTTGGAGGGGCTGACTTTGATTACGAATGCTTGACACTGGACTTCAATCTGCCCCAGTGGGTGCTGTAGATCACTGTTTGATGAAGCCCACAGAACAACATAATCTGGAAAGAGCAGAAGAGGAATTATAAGGTGCCCAGACTTGACACTCCCACCTTCTGCTGCGCCTTGTGAGGTGCTGTTCATGTCCAGTAGATATGCTTTTTCCATCGCTTGACGATATTCCCATTTAGGGTCAGGAGTTCTCCTCCCATGCTGAACACAGCCTGAGCCAAGGCACGCTTTCCCCCTCATGATTCACCCCAGTGGAAGCTGTAGATCAATGCCTGATAAAGCCAAATGAACCACATAGTCTGCAAAGAGCATAAATGGAATTCCAAGGTGGCTAGACTTGACACTCTCCCAACTCCTGCGGCACCTTGTGACGTTTTGTTCACGTCCAGGAGTTGTGCTCTTTCAATCGCTTGAAAACATTCCCATTTAGGATCAGGAGTTCTCCTTCCATGCTGAACACAGCTTGAGCCAAGGCCCACTTTCCCGAGTAGTCCCACGCGTTTGCCGGGACTTCCTCGAGGCCTTGCATTGGTCAGCTGGTAGAAAAATCTCCCCGTCGGGGAATCGAACCCCGATCTTCCACGTGACAGGCGGAGATACTGTCCATTATACTAACGAGGAATGCCCAAGCTTAATATTTGGCACATCAAGAAATAGGTGGCGCTATTCCAACATTCAGACCACAGTCAATGCATGTAGAAATATTTAGGTTTACTACATATTTGCTATCATTCAAATCCATGACAAAGCATCTGTGACTGAATCTAGTTTAAAATCTCTATTTTGTAGCTTTTTGAACATTTGCAGTAAAATAAAAATGGTGCATTTTCCCACAAATATGCAAAATAAATGAATTTCGTCAGTTTCCGTAGTGTAGTGGTTATCACGTTCGCCTAACACGCGAAAGGTCCCCTGTTCGAAACAGGGCGGAAACACATTTCTTTGTTTGTATTGACTTCGCACAATCAAACTCTGCGAAGTTAAACTCTCCATGACATTCACGGAAAAATCTCCCTGACGTGAAATCGTGGCCAGGCCTGCCGAAGTTTCCCCAGTGCAGTAGTCATCACATTCAGAGATTCAGGAGTATCCTGTCGAAAATTGATGCAGAAAAACTAGTCCACGCATTTGTTACTTCTAAGCTGGATTACTCCAGTTCTTTATTATCAGGTTGCTTAAAAGAGTCCATAAAGATTCTTCAGCTGATCCAGAATGCTGCAGCACGTGTTCTGATAGGAACCAGAAAAAGAGATCACATCTCTCCTGGTTTGGCTTCTCTGCATTGGCTTCCTGTAAAATCCAGAATAGAATTTAAAATCCTTCTTCTCACCTACAAAGCTCTTCATGTTCAAGCACCATCTTATCTTAAAGAGCTCATTGTACCTTATTACCCCACCAGAGCACTGCTCTCCCAGAATGCAGGGTTCCTTGTGGTTCCTAAAGTCTCCAAAAGTAGAATGGGAGCCAGAGTGTTCAGCTATCAAGCTCCTCACCAGGTTCCCGTTTGGGTTCAGGAGGCAGACACCATCTCCACATTTAAGAGTAGGCTTGAGACTTTCCTCTTTGATGAAGCTTATAGGTAGTTCTGGCTCAGTTTTTCCTTGCCTCTTTCGCCTAGTGCTTGCTCTTGGTGGGAATTTTCCGGTTTCTGTAAATAACATCACAGAAGATGGTCTGGACCTGCTCTTTTATGAAAAGCGCAATGAGATAAGTGTTGTTGTGATTTGGCGCTATATAAATAAAATTGAATGAATTAAATTACCTGAACCTCAACTTCCTAGCCTCATAGTTGATGTTTTACATTCTTGGATCCGTCTTAGGTTCCTGCTGTCTGCCTACGTTCCTGGATCCTGAAGTAGGTGATCATATCGTCACTGAAAACATATCTTTGATAGCAGGATCATTCTCAATCCTTTTGTAAAACCTTTGTCTTTCTTGGAGTATATCCACTATAATACATTCTTAAAAAATGTCATATCTTTTGCTATGGTTGGGCCTCGTATCCAAACTACTCTGACAGATGATACTAGTGTCGATTTAGCCTTGGGAAATAATTAGCAGCTGGTAGACAGATCTCCCCATCGGGAAATAAAACCCCAGTCTTCCGTGTGAGAGGCGGAGGCGACCATCCAAAGTTTCAGTAGTATTGTGGTTTTTGTGTTGGAACAAGTTGCACTGTTTGAAATAAGCTTTTGAGATACAAGAACGTCTTCACTTGGGACAGCAATTGACTCCCAACCCGATGGGAGAAATCCTGAGCTTTGAGATTTGGAGGGGCTGACTTTGATTACGAATGCTTGACACTGGACTTCAATCTGCCCCAGTGGGTGCTGTAGATCACTGTTTGATGAAGCCCACAGAACAACATAATCTGGAAAGAGCAGAAGAGGAATTATAAGGTGCCCAGACTTGACACTCTCCACCTTCTGCTGCGCCTTGTGAGGTGCTGTTCATGTCCAGTAGATATGCTTTTTCCATCGCTTGACGATATTCCCATTTAGGGTCAGGAGTTCTCCTCCCATGCTGAACACAGCCTGAGCCAAGGCACGCTTTCCCCCTCATGATTCACCCCAGTGGAAGCTGTAGATCAATGCCTGATAAAGCCAAATGAACCACATAGTCTGCAAAGAGCATAAATGGAATTCCAAGGTGGCTAGACTTGACACTCTCCCAACTCCTGCGGCACCTTGTGACGTTTTGTTCACGTCCAGGAGTTGTGCTCTTTCAATCGCTTGAAAACATTCCCATTTAGGATCAGGAGTTCTCTTCCATGCTGAAGACAGCTTGAGCCAAGGCCCACTTTCCCGAGTAGTCCCACGCGTTCGCCGGGACTTCCTCGAGGCCTTGCATTGGGTTAGCTGGTAGAAAAATCTCCCCGTCGGGGAATCGAACCCCGATCTTCCGCGTGACAGGCGGAGATACTGTCCAGTATACTAACGAGGAATGCCCAAGCTTAATATTTGGCACATCAAGAAATAGGTGGCGCTATTCCAACATTCAGACCACAGTCAATGCATTTAGAAATATTTAGGTTTACTACATATTTGCCATCATTCAAATCCATGACAAAGCATCTGTGACTGAATCTAGTTTAAAATCTCTATTTTGTAGCTTTTTGAACATTTGCAGTAAAATAAAAATGGTGCATTTTCCCACAAATATGCAAAATAAATGCTTTTCGTCAGTTTCCGTAGTGTAGTGGTTATCACGTTCGCCTAACACGCGAAAGGTCCCCTGTTCGAAACAGGGCGGAAACACATTTCTTTGTTTGTATTGACTTTGCACAATCAAACTCTGCGAAGTTAAACTCTCCATGACATTCACGGAAAAATCTCCCTGACGTGAAATCGTGGCCAGGCCTACCGAAGTTTCCCCAGTGCAGTAGTCATCACATTCAGAGATTCAGGAATATCCTGTCGAAAATTGATGCAGAAAAACTAGTCCACGCATTTGTTACTTCTAAGATGGATTACTCCAGTTCTTTATTATCAGGTTGCTTAAAAGAGTCCATAAAGATTCTTCAGCTGATCCAGAATGCTGCAGCACGTGTTCTGATAGGAACCAGGAAAAGAGATCACATCTCTCCTGGTTTGGCTTCTCTGCATTGGCTTCCTGTAAAATCCAGAATAGAATTTAAAATCCTTCTTCTCACCTACAAAGCTCTTCATGTTCAAGCACCATCTTATCTTAATGAAAAAGAAAGTTGATGTGTATATGCATTTATCAAAACAAAAGTTGATGTGTATGTGCATAAATCTAAAAGAAAGTTGATGTGTATATGCATTAATAAAAAATAAATTGAATGTGTATATGCACTTATTAAAAGAAAGTTGATGTTTTTTAAGCATTAATCAAAAAGAAATTTGATGTTTATATGCTTATTAATAAAAAGAAAGTTGATGTGTATATGCAGTAATATCAAAGACTGTTGATGGTATATGGATTAATATCAATAAAAGTTGATGTGTTCATGCTTTAATATCAATAAAAGTTGATGTGTTCATTCTTTAATATCAATAAAAGTTGATGTGTATATGCATAAATCAAAAAAAAAATTTGTGTATATGAATTAATCTAAAAGAAAGTTGGTGTGTGTATGCATAAATCAAAAAGAAATTTGATTTGTTAGGCATTCATTAAAAAGAAAGTTGATGTGTATATGCATTTATTAAAAAGAAGTTGATGTCATAATGAATAGTGATGATGACATAATGAATGGTGATGATATCATAAAAAGAAAGTTGATGTATGTATGCATTCATGTAAAAGAAATATGATGACATAATGAATGGTGATGATAAATCAAATAGAAAGTTGATATGTATATGTAGCCCTAGTATAAATCTAAGGGATTTAAACCAGTTAGTTTCTACCTAAGTCATATGTAGGAAAGAAAAAGTTAGTTATGCAGGTAAACTGAAAGCCATTTAGTTTAAATGAGAATCCCAAAAAGTTGTAACTGAGAGCTTTAAACACTTAAGTTCTACAGTAAGTAAAGTTTTGCAGGATGTTTAAAGTTAGGAGTTAATATACAGTATTCAAAATAGTTTATAACATTAGCAGAGGTGTAAACTGAACAATATTTATACGTACTGCCCTTTAGTTGGAAATGTGTTATACTGATTGGCCAGTTTTGTTGTCAGTCAATGTTGTCTGTGGTGAATGGTTGTGAGTGAGGAAGTGAACGTGTGAGGGAGGGTTTTTTTTTTTTTTTGAGAACGGAACGTTGGAGAGACGTCGGGGGGAGACGGGCCGGAGACGCACGAGAGAGATACACGAGAGAGATACACGAGAGAGACGGTAGAGAGAGAATTGCAAAAAGAGACTGAGAAACATTGAGCGACACGAGAAAAGTAGCTTAGAGGATATGTGAGTGGACTGACGACGGTGTAGCGGAGTACATTACTGCACTTCTCTTGTCCGACTGCAGTGCTAGCTAGTGTGCTTGCTAACCGTGGGAGCTAACGGCAGGGAGTTCCTGTTTCCGAGGACGTTTGACTGCAACCTGAGAGGACGGCGGTGTGTATCCTGCGGAGGAGGACGTTGCTGGATTGAGAGTTTTTCCGTGTTCGTGGTGGGACAGTGTTTCCGGGACTAACGACTAACTGTAAGTTGGATTTTTGTGATGTGTGTGTGTGTGGTACCACAGTGTGTTAATGTTTCTAGTATTTTTTTGAAGTTAAACGGGGTAAAGAAAGTATAAATGTCGGTAATATAATTTGAAAACTGAGTTAACCTATTTGTGTTTAAATATTTTTTCTGTTTATTCATTCAAACTGTTTAATAATATTTGTCCCTTTTAAGTTATTGTCCAGTAAATTATATATTTGTTTGTTCAAAGAGTTGTCTGGAGTCCGTTCTTCTAATATGGAACTATATATATATATATATATATATACATGGTAAAATTAGGGTAATATATCATTAACCCAATATAGGTAAACCTTCGGGGTAGCTACCTTAAAGAACCGAACCCTAACACCCCATTATTCCTGTCTGAAGTAAGTTTATTGCAGCTTGGGCATTGTAGGGAGTGTGGGGTGCTACATATATGCATTAATATAAAAGAAAGTTGATGTGTATATGCAATAATCAAAAAGAAAGTTGATGTGTCTATTAGGGGTGATCCGAGTATCCGGTACAGATAAAGCACTTTTGCCGAGTACAAGTACTATCCGAGTAATATGAGTCAATATCCGTGCTCGGATTGAATAAAACTCAACTGGCCGCGCAGCGTTCTGTGATAATCACAGCGCCCCCCCCCCCCCCCCTACAAACCCGCTCGGATCAATCACACACACACAGAACATGGAGAAATGCGCTCTCTCTCTCTCTCTCTCTCTCGCTCTCTCCTGCTCCGTCAGTCAATCAGGTCTGCGGATCTGTTCCGTTAACGTTTAGGGTTTCTTCAGCTTCAGGTTTGTTTTTAACTTCGGTTTGTAGTCCTTACATAGTAACCAGTAGATTTCTGGTGAACGTGGGGTTTGTAGTCCTTACATAGTAACCAGTAGATTTCTGGTGAACGTGGGGTTTGTAGTCCTTACATAGTAACCAGTAGATTTCTGTTGAACGTGGGGTTTGTAGTCCTTACATAGTAACCAGTAGATTTCTGGTGAACGTGGGTTTCAGACACGCTGCTTGGTTTAAAGGAAACTCCCGTTGTGTCTCTGCCATCAGAGATTTTTAACAGATTTTTTTTTAACTGCCAGCTGCAGTTCATTATGTCATCAACTTTCTTTTTGATTTATCATCACCATTCATTATGTCATCATCACTATTCATTATGTCATCATCACTATTCACATCAACTTTCTTTGATATTAATGCATTTACACATCAACTTTCTTTTTAATAAATGCATATACAAATCAAATTTCTTTTTGATTAATGCATATACACATCAACTTTCTTTTAGATTAATGCATATACTCATTAACTTAATTTTTGATTTATCATCACTATTCATTATGTCATCATCACTTTTCATTATGTCATCATCACAATTCATTATGACATCAACTTTCTTTTTAATAAATGCATATACACATCAACTTTCTTTTTATTTATGCATATACACATCAACTTTCTTTTTATTATATCATCACCATTCATTATGTCATCATCACAATTCATTATGACATCAACTTTCTTTTATATTACTGCATATACACATCAACTTTCTTTTAGATTAATGCATATACACATCAACTTTCTTTTTAATAACTGCATATATACATTTTAATTGAAAGACAAGAACTCATTAATAGAATTTGAAATAAGTTCGCAAAATTCTTTGTCTGCCAATAGAAGAGAGTTAAATCTCCAAAGAGGTGGGCTACGTTTATAAGTAGAAAGTTGAATATCTAATAATAAAGGTGAATGGTCAGATATTACAATACCTAAATAGTCAGAGGAAATTACACCTGCATTAAGCGTACTGTCAATTAAAAAGTAATCATTCCTAGAATGTGAATGATGCACCTGGGAAAATCTCCATGGATCAACAAGTTTCATGTCTATAATCAGAGAATATTATAGACATAGCAGATTGAGTCAGATTTCGAGGATTAGAACGATCCAAGATTGGGTCAAAAATACAAATAAGATCCCCACCGAAGATCAGCAGGTGTGTATTCAAGAAGGGAATGTTACTCAGCAATCTGTTAGCGAATTCAACATCATCGAAGTTTGGGGCATTTACATTTACAAACAAAACCCTCTTTTGTGAAAAAGTACCAGCAACCATGAGGTATCTGCCATTCCTATCAGCAATAACATCAGTGGATGAGAACTGAACTTTTCTGCTAACTAAAATGGCGACTCCTCTAGCTTTTGAATTAAAATTTGAGTGGAAAACTTGAGCCACCCAAGGGCAACGTAACCTACGGTGATCTTTGACGCGAAGGTGAGTCTCCTGCAAGAATACTATATCAGAGTTTAACGTTTCAAGTGCGCAAAAACCTTAGATCTCTTAACAGATTCCCCATACCTCTGATATTCCAACTGATAAATCTGAGAGGTGTGCCTGACCCAGCCATGCTGGGATCTATAATGCCATTAACCATTTAAATAAAAAATAACATAAAAAAATGAAAATGGTCATAGAGAGCCGGGGTGGAACACCCACAACCCAACATACCCCAAACACAAATACACCCAAGTCCCCATATAACCATAGAACAAAGGAGACAGCAGTGTTTCCCACAATAACCAAAGTTGTCCACAATAGCGTCGAACAACCCGGAGACCATGCAGAATAGACAAAGGTAAGAGAGAAAAAAAACCTCCCGCCGATCTCAACACTGTTTAACAGTATGCACATGAATATAGTAAAGCACGTAAAAATGCAAAATGACAAATAATAGTAGGCCCTCAGTCCTGTACTATCAGATGGAGAAAGCATAAAATGAGGTAGTGCTGATCATATCTGAAGTACAAAATACAACAGATATATTATGTTAATCACATACAGTAAGATTGAAGAAAAAAAAAAAATACCTGCTTTAAACAAACAGTGACACTAACCTAGTTAGTGTAGCAAGCCAGAAAACCTGAAAATGTACTGAAAAAAAAATACTGAACATGTAGATAAATAAGGCTGGTGAGTCCACAAACTAAGGAATAATAGAACAAAAATCTGAAAAGCTCAACTAGAGCTCGCCCAGAAATCAACGTTTTGACATAGTCGCTGGCTTCATCCGCAGAAACAAAGTCCTTCTCAGCACCGTTGTATGTGATGCGAAGTCGCGCTGGATGAATCCGACCATATCGAGCACCGACAAATTGTCGGCGCAGAATGTCAACACAGTCACTGTAACGATGAAATCTGCACACAATGGCTCGTGGACCATCACCAGGCTTGGGTTTGGGTTGGAGGGTCCGGTGGGACCTGTCCAAAAGAGGCTCTTTTTCCAGACCCAACGCTTCCTTCAGTAAGGCAGCTACACATAACTGCACATATACATACAATTTCTTTTTGATTAATGCATATACACATTCATTATGTCATCATCACTATTCATTATGTCATCATCACCATTCATTATGTCATCATCACTATTCATTATGTCATCGTCACTATTCATTATGTCATCATCACTATTCATTATGACATCAACTTCCTTTTATATTAATGCATATACACATCAAATTTCTTTTTTATTATTGCATACACACATCAACTTTCGTTTTAATAAATGCATATACATATCAAATTTCTTTTTTATTAAAGCATATACACATCAACTTTCTTTTAGATTAATGCATATACTCATTAACTTAATTTTTTATTAATGCATAAACATATCAACTTTCTTTAAGATTAACGCATATACGCATCAAGTTTTTTTTAGATTTCGGCATATACACATCAACTTTCATTGATATTAATCCATATACCATCAACATTCTTTGATATTAATGCATATAAACATCAACTTTCTTTTTAATAAATGCATATACACATTCATTATGTCATCATCATTATTCATTATGACATCAACTTCCTTTTTCATTAATGCATAGATTAACTTTCTTTTTGATTAATGCATATACACATCAAGTTTCTTTTTATTATATCATCACCATTCATTATGTCATCATCACTATTCATTATGACATCAACTTTCTTTGATATTAATGCATATACACATCAACATTGTTTGATATTAATGCATGTACAAATCAACTTTCTGTTCATTGTATCATCACCATTAATTATGATATCATCACTATTCATCCCTTCTCTCCAAAGCCAGGAGCATATCTGGCCATGTTCATCGCTTAAGCAAAGCCAGCAACAGATTACATGAGCTCCAAACACAGTAGAACCTCCCCCAGCACACGCTCATAACAGATGAAAAAACAAGGTGGAACAATACTTTCTACATGCTCCAGCGGCTGGCGGAGCAGCGCAGGGCTTGGCATTCTAACATGGGTAAAGATTCTACAATCATCTATCCAAATGAGTGGGGGTTAGCATCAGACATGCTCACTGTTCTTAGTCCTTTTGAGGAGGTCACACGGGCGCCCTCAAAACCCAGCGCCTCCATCTCTGAGGTCATCCCCCTCCTGGATGGCCCTGCACCATCATCAGGTCACTGCATGCTGGTGAGGAATCTGAGGATGAATCAGATCAGTTCCTGGCTGGTGATGATGATCAGGATGCCACAGTGGGGCTGGGCCAAGATGTTGCGGCTGAGTCCAGGGAAAGGTTAGGCACAGCAGCAGGGAAACTGGCAGCCAATCTGAGCAAAGAACTAGAATGGCATTTTGAACCAATTTTTGCAAACTCCACATTTCTGCTTGCAGCTCTCCTCGACCCCAGATATAAGGCCAGCTGTTTTCTGAGTGGGTTTTTAGCACAGCTGGAAATGTGTTGAGTCTACAGCGTGCAAACTTAGACCCTAGCCATGTGGAACAACTGGTCTTCATTATGTCATCATCACTATTCATTATGACATCAACTTTTTTTTATAGATTATTGCATATACACATCAACTTTCTTTTTATTATATCATCACCATTCATTATGTCATCATCACAATTCATTATGACATCAACTTTCTTTTAGATTAATGCATGTACACATCAACTTTCTTTTTGATTAATGCGAAATAACAATTCAAAATGAAATCAAATTCACAATAAAGATAAAGTAACATGCGTAACAGATGAATGAGTTTCTCCGGTCACCATGGTATCCGAAAACATTTTCCAACACATCAACTTTCTTTTTCATTAATGCATACACACATCATCTTTCTTTTTGATTTATGCATAAAAACATCAACTTTCCTTTTAATAAATGCATATATACATCAAATTTCTTTTTCATTAATGCATAAACACATTCATTATGTCATCATCACTATTCATTATGTCATCACTATTCATTATGACATCAACTTTTTTATAGATTAATGCATATACACATCAACATTCATTGATATTAATGCATATGCAAATCAACTTTCTATTTAGTGTATCATCCCTATTAATTATGATATCATCACTATTCATTATGTTACCACAATTCATTATGACATCAACTTTCTTTTGATCAATGCATATACACATCAACTGTCTTTGATATTAATGCATATACACATCAACATTCATTGATGGACAACCTTGTCTTTGGGAACATTGCAGCAATTAGCCTAACATCCATTTCTCGGACTCTAGCTAAACACAGAGTCCGAATGAAACAACTATAGAAAGTTCCTTTTGAAAGGAACAGTGAACGCATCAAAGAACTCCGTCACCAATACGTCCAGGTAAGGTTATCCAATACAGTCATTACTGCAAACTACTCTATAAACCTGGAGTACATGAGGACATACAGTAGATATACAGTACAGCAAAGCAGTTACATACACTGTGTCTAATTTCTTTCAGAGTCATGGAGTTGGAGGCCAATCAAGTCCCACATGAAATTATCTATGTTGACGAGGCTGGCTTCAACTTGGCGAAAAGGCGTCGCCGTGGGAGAAACATAATTGGAAAAATCAAAATTGGTATTGAAGTTTTTCAACAAAAGAAATAAAATGCATGTGCAAAACACAATCTGTGATCAATGCAATATACCGTCTATTGTAAAGGGCATACCTGACACATCCAAAATAATGAAGTTTTTGTAATTTCAGCTGATGATAGAGTTTTTTTTGTCATTGTGTTATGATTGACTAAATGTTCCTGTTGGAGGAGAACATGTGTTAGTGTTTGGAATAATTATTTGATTTTGAAACACGTTTGCATTGTTTTGTCAGACATAGCGTGTTGTGTTAGTGTATTATTGTATTTTGAAAATTAGTTTTGGAGTTTAGTTTGCTGCACTGTAACTTTTATTCTTATGTTTATGTGTCTTTTTTTTTTAAACTATCTATTCATGTGTTTTATACGCTTATAATTTTTAACTGTTTGTAATTGTGATTTATCTGTTTAACTGATTTTGTGTAAAGCACTTTGAATTGCCCTGTTGCTGAAATGTGCTCTACAGATAAAGCTGCCTTGCCTTGCCTTGCCTACAATGTGGGATTTTGAGCATGAAATTAAATGTTTTGCCAATTGTGTGTTTTGGGTGTGTTGGTGTGTTAAGAGTTTAGGAAACTTGTTAAATGTATTGAAAAATCTGTCATAGACCACAACCCCTCTACATACCGTTAAGTGAGATTAATAATCCTGTCAATAGACAAAGGAAAACATTGATATGAGTTTCACAACGTGTATTGAAACAAAACAACGTACTCCTTCATACAAACATATTCAACCCGACCATAAACACTCCCACACATTTAAACCTCCCCCCCCCCCCAAAAGACTTGACTTCTTCGAAAGAACTGCAGCTTAACATTTTAGAATTTAAAGCTAACATTCTAGAACTTCAACCTAACATTCTAGAACTGTAACATTTCAGAACGTTTAAGTAAAATGTTTGGACCGCAACTCAAAACTTAAGAAGGGCTTGTCTAGCTCAGTCGGTAGAGCATGAGACTCTTAATCTCAGGGTCGTGGGTTCGAGCCCCACGTTGGGCGGTGAAGTTTTAGAGAGTGGGAATCCCTCAGTTCTGGACAGTATCAGATGGCTGTATTGGGGTGGATCGGCTGTCAATCGCAAGATCAGCAGTTCCATCCCAGTGTAAAAATCCCTGTAATTTACCAGACTAAAATGTGCCTGCATTCTACGATCATGGCCTGTGCTGACCTCCTGTTCCTCAGATCAAACTAAAGTCTGGTGACAATGCATGTTCAAATTCTAAAACTTCAACCTATTGTTCTAGAACTGCAGCTTAAAAGAAAGTTGATGTGTATATGCATTAATCTAAAAGAAGGTTGATGTGTATATGCATTAATCCAAAAGAAAGTTGATGTGTGTGTATGTGTGTATGTGTGTGCGTGCATGCATGTGTGTGCGAACATTGGCAAAATGACAATATAAACTGTGTGTGTGTCTCAGTGTTTCACTCCTCGTCCTTGTTTTCACAAAGGGGATTTGGAGTGATAAAAACAGGTTTAAACTAACTGTCCCTGTTTAAGGCTGTTGGGTGCTAACTCTAGCAGGAGGATAACACGGGGTAGACACCACCGATTGGTTTCATTTCTCTCTCCACTGACAGACCTCCTAATGTACAAACTACAGAGCTACGTGTTGAAATTGACTGGAATTCTCCTTTAAGGAAAAGTCCATCTGCTTTAAAAAGATGTCTTAATGCACCTCTCCATATTTCCTGACATTTGCCGTTACAATCAGATATGTCCCTGTAAAAAATAGAATGTTGGCACATGTAGGGAGCTGCGTTGGGAACCGGAGGGTCGCCAGTTCAAGTCCCCATGCGGACCAAATTACAGAGTGTGGTTGGATGCCACTTCACATCCTGGGAACTGCCAGGTACCCCCCCAACCGCTCAAGGCGCTGGTCCAGCTGGTAGCCCACTCACTCTCACATCTCTCCATTAGTGCTTGAATAGATCCTGAGTGTGTGTGTGTGTGTGTATTTCAGGCCTGTGTGTGATTACTAACAAAATGTACACAGAGTGTAAATTGTAATTTCCCCAATAGGGATCAATAAATATTATATATTAAATTGTATTAATCAAAAAGAAAGATGATGTGTACATGCATTAATCAGTAGACCTCGTGGCGCAACGGTAGCGCGTCTGACTCCAGATCAGAAGGTTGCTTGTTCAAATTATGTTGGGGTCAAATGTTTAGGGGTGGCAGTAGTAGGGAATCAGGTTGGGGACCACTGCATGAATTCCATATGTGGACTGAAGTATGGAGTGTTCTTGTGTGAAGCCGGCAGTCCACTCGCTGTGACATTTCTCTCATGTGGGTATGAATAGGTCCTCAGTGTGAGTGTGTATTTTAGCCCTGTGTGTGATTAATAACAGAGTGTAAATTGTAATTTCCCCACTGAGGATCATTAAATTATATTAATCTAAAAGAAAGTTGATGCGTATATTCATTAAATGGTGTAGATGGAACATCCTAAGCACCTTTGATCCGCATCAAAGGGTCAAAAGCATTTCTTGATGTGCCAACATTCTATTTTTTACAGTGACATATCTGATTGGATGAACTCCCTGTTACCGTGGAAATGTTCAGTGCACCTGCAAACTTACTAGCAGCCCTATTTTATGCTCCTTCAACAAATTCTATGCTTTTCAGAATTTACATAAACAAATAAGTTTCCTTTTTTTTAGATTAATGCATTTACACATCAACTTTCTTTTCAATATCTCATCACCATTCATTACGTCATCATCACTATTCATTATGTTATATATATACATTAACTTTATTTCATTTATGCATGTACACATCAACTTCTGTTTAGATTAATGCAAATACACATCAACTTTCTTTTTAATTGATGCATATACACATCAACTTTCTTTTCATTAAATAATCACCATTCATTGTGTCATCGTCACTATTCATTATGTCATATATACACATCAACTTTATTTTATTTATGCATATACACATCAACTCTTTTTTCATTAATGCATATACACATGAACGTTCTTTTATATTAATGCATAGACACATCAACTTTCTTTTTGATTAACATAATGTGATGTGTAATTTATACTCTTTATTGATCACCAGTGGTCAGAATTAGAACTTACACTCTGTTAGTAATCACACACAGGCTGACACACATTCAGGACTATTCATGCCAACATGGAGGGATGTCAGAGTAAGTGGACCAGACCAGTATCCTGAGCAGTTGGGGGGTACAGTGCCTTACTCAAGAGCACCTGGCAGTGCCCAGGAAATGAAACCTTCTGATCTGGAGTCAGACGCGCTACCATTGCTCGACGAGGTCTACTGATTAATGCATATACAGATCAACTTTCTTTTCATTATATCATAACATTCATTATGTCATTATCACTGTTCATTATGTCATCAACACTATTCATTATGTCATGTACACACATCAAACTTTCTTTTAGATTTCTTCATATACATATAAACTTTCTTTTTCATTAATGCATATACACATCAAATTTATTTTTGAATAATGCATAAACACATCAACTTTCCTTTTGATTAATGCATATACACATTCATTATGTCATCAGCACTATTCATTATGTCATCACCCTGAGTTCCTTTAAGCCATAGAATTATAAAAAAGTTATACTTCATTTATTAATTGTTTAACATTGTTAAGCTGAATCTCAGGAATGATGCCCCATAATAGAACTTCCTTTCCCAGAGTTCAACATCATCAACATCATGTGAAACCAGAACAGGAACTGAGCAAGAACAGCGAGCCATCACTGCAATTTCCCCTTGCGGGATTAATAAAGTATACATTATTATTATTATTATTATTATTATTATTATTATTATTGTTATTGTTATTATTGTTATTATTGTTATTATTGTTGTTTTTGTTATTATTGTTGTTACTGTTATTAATATTACTGTTGTCATTATTGTTGTTGTTGTTACTGTTGTTATTATTATTATTATTATTATTGATGTTATTGTTGCTATTATTATTATTGTTGTTATCATCATTATTGTTATAATTGTTATTATTGTTATGATTATTTGTGTTGTTGTTATTAGTACTATTGTTAGTATTACTGTTATTATGGTACTACTACAGAGTGACACATCTCACTTGTTTTAGCTACAGAGTGAGACGTCTCATCCGGAGACTGAAGACAGAGGACATTCAGAAACCGGATCTCACTCAAAAACCATGGATAGTTATTTTTCCAAGTGTGTATATGTTTGGAAGCACCAGAGACACAAAATGACCCCCCAAATTCCAGAAAAATAGATTTTGTTTTTATAATCTGGGTTCTTTAAACATGTCTCAAACTAATTAATCCCAAAGCACTGCTGTCGTTGATTGAGTGTGTTGATTTGTGTGAGGAACCATCGCCTTCATCAGAGGAATGCACCTATGTTCCTGTCATATGTTCACATGGCAATGAGGTATCGACCTTCAACTAGATGATTATGATGATGATGATAATAAAAATAACAACAGTAATACTAACAATAATAATAATAATAACAACAAAACAAACAATCATAATAATACCAATAATAACAACAGTAATAACAACAATAATAATAGTAATAATAACAACAACAATAATAATAATAACAACAGTAATAACAACAATAATAATAGCAAAAACAACAATAATAACAAAAACAACAATAATAACAACAACATTAATAAAAATAATAATAATAATGTATACTTTATTAATCCCGCAAGGGGAAATTGCAGTGATGGTTCGCTGTTCTTGCTCAGTTCCTGTTCTGGTTTCTTTACCTAACATGATGTTGATGTTAAACAATTAATAAATGAAGTATAACTTTTTTTATACTTCTATGGCTTGAAGGAACTCAGGGTAACTGCCATTCATCTTTCACAATGTCAAATTCCTGTGACTCAATCAATGCGATGTCACTAGGGATTTGTTACCTGACCCATCTGAAGGCAGCGTGTTCCATCATCAATGAAGTCAAGGTATGTTGTCTCTGTTACATCATAAATGATGATGTGTCACATAAACTGTGACATCATCTGTGACATCATAGAATATAGGTTTTTTTTGTCTGTGTACGTGTGTTTGCGTGTGTGTCTCTGTGTGCGTGTGCGTGTGTGTGCGCCTGTGTACGTGCATGTGTGTCTTTGTGTGTGTGTGTGTGTGTGTGCGTGTGTCTGTGTGTGTGTGTGTGTGTGTGTGTGCGTGTGTCTGTTTCTGTGTGTGTGTGTGTGTGTGTGTGTGTGTGTGTGTGTGTGTGTGTGTGCGTGTGCGTGCTGTAAATCAAGTGTCGACCTAAATGTAAAACTCGACCTGTTAACACATCTCCACTGCAAGCAGGAAAGCCGTTTCTGGATCACTGTGCCATTATCAGTGACATCACAGAGCATTGTCATGAGAGTCTATAAGTAGGACCAATCAGGTTGCTCCCATCAGGTTGTTTTTTGACAATGCCACGCAGACGCAGACACGCCGCTCGCCCCGCTCGCAGACGCAGGAGGACTCACAGGTCCTCCCATGTCCACCGACGTAGGAGAGTTGTTCGACGCAGACGCTAGGCAACGCCAATAAACATGTAGCACAGGGCCCGAACAACTGTATTGATCTCATGTTATTTTCCAGATTGGTTCAGCTGCTAAATTTAAATTATCAGTCAGGATTTACTGACTAACTGACCGACTGACTGACTCCTAACTGACCTCAGGCCTCAACACCAACAGCAATTTCATAGAAAACAGACTTGGAGAGGAGGAGAGGAAGTGTTATCTGTCAGCTAACAGGTTTTAAAGAGCTCATTGTACCTTATTATCCTACCAGAGCACTGCGCTCCAAGAATGCAGGGTTCCTTGTGGTTCTTAAAGTCTCCAAAAGAAGAATGGGAGCCAGAGTGTTCAGCTATCAAGCTCCTCACCTGTGGAACCAGGTTCCCGTTTGGGTTCAGGAGGCAGACACCATCTCCACATTTAAGAGTAGGCTTGAGACTTTCCTCTTTGATGAAGCTTATAGGTAGTGCTGGCTCAGTTTTTCCTTGCCTCTTTCGCCTACTGCTTGCTCTTGGTGGGAATTTTTAGGTTTCTACAACTAACATCACAGAAGATGGTCTGGACCTGCTCTTTTATGAAAAGCGCAATGAGATAAGTGTTGTTGTGATTTGGCGCTATATAAATAAAATTGAATTGAATTAAATCACCTGAACCTCAACTTCCTAGCCTCATAGTTGATGTTTTACATTCTTGGATCCGTCTTAGGTTCCTGCTGTCTGCCTACGTTCCTGGATCCTGAAGTAGGTGATCATATCGTCACTGAAAACATATCTTTGATAGCAGGATCATTCTCAATCCTTTTGTAAAACCTTTGTCTTTCTTGGAGTATATCCACTATAATACATTCTTAAAAAATGTCATATCTTTTGCTATGGTTGGGCCTCGTATCCAAACTACTCTGGCAGATGATACTAGTGTCGATGTAGCCTTGGGAAATAATTAGCAGCTGGTAGACAGATCTCCCCATCGGGAAATAAAACCCCAGTCTTCCGTTTGAGAGGCGGAGGAGACCATCCAAAGTTTCAGGAGTATTGTGGTTTTTGTGTTGGAACAAGTTGCACTGTTTGAAATAAGCTTTTGAGATACAAGAACGTCTTCACTTGGGACAGCAATTGACTCCCAACCCGATGGGAGAAATCCTGAGCTTTGAGATTTGGAGGGGCTGACTTTGATTCCGAATGCTTGACACTGGACTTCAATCTGCCCCAGTGGGTGCTGTAGATCACTGTTTGATGAAGCCCACAGAACAACATAATCTGGAAAGAGCAGAAGAGGAATTATAAGGTGCCCAGACTTGACACTCTCCCACCTTCTGCTGCGCCTTGTGAGGTGCTGTTCATGTCCAGTAGATATGCTTTTTCCATCGCTTGACGATATTCCCATTTAGGGTCAGGAGTTCTCCTCCCATGCTGAACACAGCCTGAGCCAAGGCACGCTTTCCCCCTCATGATTCACCCCAGTGGAAGCTGTAGATCAATGCCTGATAAAGCCAAATGAACCACATAGTCTGCAAAGAGCATAAATGGAATTCCAAGGTGGCTAGACTTGACACTCTCCCAACTCCTGCGGCACCTTGTGACGTTTTGTTCAAGTCCAGGAGTTGTGCTCTTTCAATCGCTTGAAAACATTCCCATTTAGGATCAGGAGTTCTCCTTCCATGCTGAACACAGCTTGAGCCAAGGCCCACTTTTTATTATATCATCACCATTCATTATGTCATCATCACTATTCATTATGACATCAACTTTCATTGATATTAATGCATATACACATCAACTTTCTTTTTGAATTTTGCATTAACACATCAACTTTCTTTTAGATTAATGCATAAACACATCAACTTTCTTTTAGATTAATGCAGATACTCATTAACTTAATTTTTGATTTAGCATTACAATTCATTATGACATCAACTTCCTTTTTAATTTATGCATATACACATCAACTTTCTTTTTCTTTATGCATATACACATCAACTTTGTTTTTATTATATCATCACCATTCATTATGACATCAACTTTCTTTTATATTAATGCATATACACATTAATTTTCTTTTTAATAAATGCATATACACATCAACTTTCTTTTAGATTTATGCATATACACATCAACTTTCTTTTTTATTAATGCATATACATATCCGGTACAGATAAAGCACTTTTGCCGAGTACAAGTATTATCCGAGTAATATGAGTCAATATCCGTGCTCGGATTGAATAAAACTCCTCAACTGGCCGCGTAGCGGTCTGTGATAATCACAGCACCCCCCCCCCCCCCGCCTACAAACCCGCTCGGATCAATCACACACACACAGAACACGGAGAAATGTGCTCCCTCTCTCTCTCTCTCTCTCTCTCTCTCTCTCCGTCAGTCAATCAGGTCTGCGGATCTGTTCCGGTAACGTTTAGGGTTTCTTCAGCTTCAGGTTTGTTTTTAACTTCAGTTTGTAGTACTTACAGACTTAGTAACCAGTAGATTTCTGGTGAACGTGGGGTTTGTAGTCCTTACATAGTAACCAGTAGATTTCTGGTGAACGTGGGGTTTGTAGTCCTTACATAGTAACCAATAGATTTCTGGTGAATGTGGGGTTTGTGGTACTTACTTAGTAACCAGTAGATTTCTGGTGAACGTGGGGTTTGTAGTCCTTACATAGTAACCAGTAGATTTCTGGTAAACGTGGGGTTTGTAGTCCTTACATAGTAACCAGTAGATTTTTGGTGAACGTGGGGTTTGTAGTCCTTACATAGTAACCAGTAGATTTCTGGTGAACGTGGGGTTTGTAGTCCTTACATACTAACCAGTAGATTACTGGTGAACGTGGGGTTTGTAGTCCTTACATAGTAACCAGTAGATTTCTGGTGAACGTGGGGTTTGTAGTCCTTACATAGTAACCAGTAGATTTCTGGTGAACGTGGGTTTCAGACATGCTGCTCGGTTTAAATGCGACTCCAGTTGCGTCTCTGCCATCGGAGATTTTTATTTTTTACTGTCAGCTGCCCCCCCGCCCCCCGCCCCCTCTCTCTCTGTGTCTCTTTTTTACTCACACACACACACACACACACACACACACACACACACATATACCTGGTGTCGAAATAAAAAAAATAAAAAAGAACCAAAAACAAAAAAAGTCACAATGATCATACAAAAATAAAAAGTTAAAAAAAGAAAGTTATATTGAGTATGAAAACTCTTGTTCATTACATTTTACTTCATAATTGCAACCGCATGTGTTGTATTCATTGTTGCAAAACGTTCTGTATATAGTTTGTTTGTTACCATGACAACACCATCGATCTGAAGCTTGATGCTGTCATGTAAATAGTTTTCAAATCAGCAATAAATATAACAATTTCTGATCAACCCATATCAATTGCATGCTTAAAATAACATGCCGGTTAATAAATGCATATACTCATCAACTTTCTTTTTATTATATCATCACAAATCATTATGACATCAACTTTCTTTTAGATTTATGCATATACACATTAACTTAATTTTTGATTTATCATCACCATTCATTATGTCATCATCACGATTCATTATGTCATCATCACTTTTCATTATGTCATCATCACAATTCATTATGACATCAACTTTCTTTTTAATAAATGCATATACACACATCAACTTTCTTTTAGATTTATGCATATACACATCAACTTTCTTTTCTATTTATCATCACCATTCATTATGTCATCATCACAATTCATTATGACATCAACTTTCTTTTTCATTAATGCATGTACACATCAACATTTATAGGTAGAAAGTTGCATATCTAATAATAAAGGTGAATGGTCAGATGTTACAATACCTAAATAGTCAGAGGAAATTACACCTGCATTAAGCGTACTGTCAATAAAAAAGTAATCAATCCTAGGATATGAATGATGCACCTGGGAAAAGAAAGATAATTTTTTAATGGTGGGGTTACGAGATCTCCATGGACCAACAAGACCATTCCGTTTCATAAAATCAGAGAATGTTATAGACATAGCAGATTGAGTCAGATTTCGAGGATTAGAACGATCCAAGATTGGGTCAAAAACACAAATTAGATCCCCACCGAAGATCAGCAGGTGTGTATTCAAGAAGGGAATGTTACTCAGCAAACTGTTAGCGAATTCAACATCATCGAAGTTTGGGGCATTTACATTTACAAACAAAACCCTCTTTTGTGAAAAAGTACCAGCAACCATGAGGTATCTGCCGTTCCTATCAGCAATAACATCAGTGGATGAGAACTGAACTTTTTGGCTAACTAATATGGCGACTCCTCTAGCTTTTCAATTAAAATTTGAGTGGAAAACTTGAGCCACCCAAGGGCAATGTAACCTACGGTGATCTTTGACGCGAAGGTGAGTCTCCTGCAAGAATACTATATCAGAGTTTAAACGTTTCAAGTGCGCAAAAACCTTAGATCTCTTAACAGGATTCCCCATACCTCTGATATTCACACTGATAAATCTGAGAGATGTGCCTGACCCAGCCATGCTGGGATCTATAATGCCATTAACCATTTAAATAAAAAAATAACATCAAAAAATAAAAATGGTCATAGAGAGCCAGGGTGGAACACCCACCCCCCAACATACCCCCAAACACAAATACACCCAAAGTCCCCATATAACCATAGAACAAAGGAGACAGCAGTGTTTCCCACAATAACCAAAAGTTGTCCACAATAGCGTTGAACAACCCGGAGACCATGCAGAATAGACAAAGGTAAGAGAGAAAAAAAACTCCCGCCGATCTCAACACTGTTTAACAGTATGCACATGAATATAGTAAAGCACGTAAAAATGCAAAATGACAAATAATAGTAGGCCCTCAGTCCTGTACTATCAGATGGAGAAAGCATAAAATGAGGTAGTGCTGATCATATCTGAAGTACAAAATACAAAATATATATATTATGTTAATCACATACAGTAAGATTGACGGAAAAAAAAATACCTGCTATAAACAAACAGTGACACTAACCTAGTTAGTGTAGCAAGCCAGAAAACCTGAAAATCTACTGAAAACAAATACTGAACATGTAGATAAATAAGGCTGGTGAGTCCACAAACTAAGGAATAATAGAACAAAAATCTGAAAAGCTACTAGAGCTCACCCAGAAATCAAAGTTTTGACATAGTCGCTGGCTTCATCCGCAGAAACAAAGTCCTTCTCCACACCGTTGTATGTGATGCGAAGTCGCGCTGGATGAATCAGACCATATTGAGCACCGACAATGCCACGAAGTTGGCGTCTGACCTCGTTGAAAGCAGCCCGAGCCCGAGCTATCTTGGCAGTGTGATCCGGGAAGAGTGAGACGGTCAAGTCTCTGACTTTCATCTGTCGGAGCTCTCTAGCGCGGCGCAGAATGTCAACACAGTCACTGTAACAATGAAATCTGCACACAATGGCTCGTGGACCATCACCAGTCTTGGGTTTGGGTTGGAGGGTCCGGTGGGACCTGTCCAAAAGCGGCTCTTTTTCCAGACCAAACGCTTCCTTCAGTAAGGCGGCTATACATAACTGCACATATACATAACATTTCTTTTTGATTAATGCATATACACATTCATTATGTCATCATCACTATTCATTATGACATCATCACTATTCATTATGTCATCATCACTATTCATTATGACATCATCACTATTCAATATGACATCAACTTTTTTCATAGATTACACCAACACACCCAAAACACACAACTGGTAAAACAGTTAATTTCGTGCTCAAAATCCCACATTGTAAACTAAACTCCAAAACTAATTTTCAAAATACAATAATACAGTAACACAACACACTATGTCTAACAAAACACTGCAGACATGTTTCAAAATACAATAATTATTCCAAACACTAACACACGTTCTCTTCCAACAGGAACATTTAGTCAATCATAACACAATGACAAAAAAAACTCTATCATCAGCTGAAATTACAGAAACTGCAATATTTTAGATGTGTCAGGTATGCCTTTACACAATAGACAGTATACTGTATTGTTCAGAGATTGTGTTTTGCACATGCATTTTATTTCTTTTGTTGAAAAAATTCAAATTTAAAAAATAAATGACTATCTCAGAGTAGCTTTATAGAATCTACAGTTTATGAAAAAAAAGGAGGGGGATGCCCTCAGAGATGGAGGCGCTGGGTTTTGAGGGCGCCCGTGTGACCTCCTCAAAAGGACTAAGAACAGTGAGCATGTCTGATGCTAACCCCCACTCATTTGGATAGATGATTGTAGAATCTTTACCCATGTTAGAATGCCAAGCCCTGCGCTGCTCCACCAGCCGCTGGAGCATGTAGAAAGTATTGTTCCACCTTGTTTTTTCATCTGTTATGAGCGTGTGCTGGGGGAGGTTCTACTGTGTTTGGAGCTCATGTAATCTGTTGCTGGCTTTGCTTGAGCAATGAACATGGCCAGATATGCTCCTGGCTTTGGAGAGAAGGGATGAATAGTGATGATATCATAATTAATGGTGATGATACAATGAACAGAAAGTTGATTTGTACATGCATTACAGTATTTCTGAGTTGCTAAAACACTAAAATCCATTCGCAAAACCAAAGTTGCAAGTGTACAAACCACTTTATTGATTGAAGCACACAGTTTGTAGAACTTTAAACACTTCTCATGTGGTTAGACACAGCTAGCAAATCGGAATCGCTCTTTGTGCAAAACTGTAAACACATTGGCATTCAAAAAGCACATGTAGCATTTTGGTGCACTTCAACTCAGAATGGCACAACACAGCCCCAAAAGTAACACACTGTTGTCATCGGTAACACACAAGCACTCAAAATTTAACACACCTGTTTCAAATCAGTAATGTGTTGCACCCAATCAGTAATGGGGATATAAAGCCAGGTCAAATCCAAATGGGATGTGTGATTTTCACAATGGAGGGCAGGAGAGAAGGTGGAAGTAGAAGTGGACGTGGACGTGGACGTGGACGTGGACGTGGACGTGGACGTGGACGTGGACGAGAAGGAAGAGGAAGAGAAGGAAGAGGAAGAGAAGGAAGAGGAAGAGGAGGAGGAGGAGGAGGAGGAGGAGAAAGAGACAGAGGAGGAAGAGACAGAGGAGGAGGAGGAAGAAGAGACGGAGGAGGAGGAGGAGGAGGAGGAGGAAGAAGAGACGGAGGAGGAAGAGGAGGAGGAGGAGGAAGAGGAGGAGGAGGAGGAGGAGGAGGAGGAAGAACAAGAGCCATCATTTCCAATGAAATTAGAGCAACAATCATACACCATGTTCTGGTTCATGGAATGAGTATGAGGGAAGCAGGACTACGTGTTCAACCAAATATAAGCAGGTTCTCTGTGGCCTCCATTGTCAGGACATTCAGAGAACACAACCGGTAAGTGTACTATCATTTGTGGTCCCTCAAACTTACAGTACAGTATGTACAGTTGTGGAATGTCTCAGTAAATTACTGTAACATCTCTAAAAATTGGCCCTTTTCTTGCAGTATTACAGTAAAACTAATAATAGTATTACATAAAAATATATATTTTATGTATTTTACATATTTGGTTACATTGCATTAGGTCTGTCTGTACAATTCTAACAAGATGTTTTTTGCTAGAATTGAAAGACTGCCACATGCCGGTGGAAGGAGAGGTATATTCTCACAAGAGCAGGAGACCATTATTGTCAATATGGTCCTTCAAAATAATCTCATTCGTCTGCGAGAAATACAACAGCGAGTTGAGGAAGACAACGAGAACTTTGAAGGAATCAACAGTGTGAGTCTCTCCACAATTGACCGTGTCCTGAAACGCAACCTGATAAGTCTCAAACAAGTCTACAGAGTACCATTTGAGAGAAATTCTGAGAGGGTAAAAAGAGCTACAATATCAATATGTACAAGTAAGTAATACGTAATGTCCAGAGATTATAAAGCACTATTGAGTTACTGTACATCTTTACTGTGTTGAATGTAATGCAGCACATGTATACAGAGTCATGAAGCCTGGAATGCTATGTCATTTACGTTATATCAAAAATGAACTTTTTCTCATTTCTATAGAGAATGTTTCAACTGGATTCCATGGAGAGGCCTCATGAGTGCATCTTCTTGGATGAAGCTGGCTTCAATCTCACCAAGAGGAGAAGGAGAGGCCGCAATATTATTGGTCAACGAGCCATTGTCGAGTTGCCAGGGCAGCGTGGTGGCAACGTGACCATATGTGCTGCCATCAGCAGCTACGGGTTATTCACCGCCATGTGACTTTAGGACCTTACAACACTGCCCATCTTATAACGTTTCTGTATGCTCTACAGGAAGCATTACTGAGACGTGAAGAGAGAGGTGATGAGCAGGCAGAGCATCCCATGTACGTGGTAATCTGGGACAATGTGAACTTTCACCGTGGTCCTAGAATCCGTGAGTGGTTTGAAAATAACCCACGTTTTATAAATGTGTGCCTCCCACCATACTCGCCCCTTCCTTAATCCCCTTGAAGAATTTTTTTCTGCATGGAGGTGGAAGGTCTATGACAGAACTCATGCACAGGAAAATCTCCTTCAGTCAATGGATGCAGCATGTGACAACATTGGAGTGGAATCGATTCAAGGTTGGATTCGTCATGCTAAAGGATTCTTTCCCCGTTGTTTAGCAAGGGACAGGATTGCCTGTGACGTTGATGAGGTCCTGTGGCCTGACCATGCCCAGAGGCATGATGCTGAGGCAGAATGATTCCAAGACATTGCTATCGATCTGCTGCATATTTTGTTTGTGACTATTTGTGTGCAGGATTGTGCAAGCACTTCATAATATATCAAATTTTTCCCCTGCTCTGCTTTGAGTGCAGTGTTTTGCATTTATTTCTGTAGTGTGTAATGACTGCTGTGTAGTGTTTATGCATTAGCTGGATGTGTGTGATATCTGAAAACAGTGTTTGGTTTGGGTAAAGATAACATAGTTCTGAAGCAATTGTTTGATATAGCAAGACAATTCAAAGGTTTTGACAGTGTAGCTTAAGTTTGTGATTTGTGTTTAAGGTTTTGGGAAAGCGAGAGAAATGTTCAAAAAAGGTGTTTTAGCAGCTCAGAAATACTGTAATATCAAAGAATGTTGATGTCATAATGAATAGTGATGATGACATAATGAATGTGTATATGCATTTATTAAAAAGAAATTTGATGTGTATATGCATAAATCTAAAAGAAAGTTGATGTATTTATGCATAATTCAAAAAGAAAGTTGATGTGTACATGCATTAATCTAAAAGGAAGTTGATGTGTATATGTGTTAATCTAAAAGAAAGTTGATATGTTTATGCATTAATAAAAAATTAAGTTAATGAGTATTTGCATTAATCTAAAAGAAAGTTGATGTGTGTATGCATTAATAAAAAAGAAATTTGATGTGTATATGCATTTATCAAAACGAAAGTTGATGTGTATATGCATTAATCTATAAAAAAAAGTTGATGTCATAATGAATAGTGATGATGACATAATGAATAGTGATGATGACATAATGAATGTGTATATGCATTAATCAAAAATAGATTTTATGTATATGTGCAGTTATGTGTAGCCGCCTTACTGAAGGAAGCGTTGGGTCTGGAAAAAGAGCCGCTTTTGGACAGGTCCCACCGGACCCTCCAACCCAAACCCAAGCCTGGTGATGGTCCACGAGCCATTGTGTGCAGATTTCATTGTTACAGAATGTTTCAAAGATCACCGTAGGTTACATTGCCCTTGGGTGGCTCAAGTTTTCCACTCAAATTTTAATTCAAAAGCTAGAGGAGTCGCCATTTTAGTTAGCCAAAAAGTTCAGTTCTCATCCACTGATGTTATGCTGATAGGAATGGCAGATACCTCATGGTTGCTGGTACTTTTTCACAAAAGAGGGTTTTGTTTGTAAATGTAAATGCCCCAAACTTCGATGATGTTGAATATGCTAACAGATTGCTGAGTAACATTCCCTTCTTGAACACACCTGCTGATCTTCGGTGGGGATCTAATTTGTGTTTTTGACCCAATCTTGGATTGTTCTAATCCTCGAAATCTGACTCAATCTGCTATGTCTATAAATTCTCTGATTTTAGGAGACGGAATGGTCTTGTTGGTCCATGGAGATCTCGTAACCCCACCATTAAAAAATTCTCTTTCTTTTCCCAGGTGCATCATTCATATTCTAGGCTTGATTACTTTTTTATTGACAGTACGCTTAATGCAAGTGTAATTTCCTCTGACTATTTAGGTATTGTAATATCTGACCATTCACCTTATTATAAGATATGCAACTTTCTACCTATAAACGTAGCCCACCTCTTTGGAGATTTAACTCTCTTCAATTGGCAGACAAAGAATTTTGCGAACTTATTTCAAATTCTATTGATGAGTTCTGTCTTTCAATCAAAATGTATATATGCAATTATTTAAAAAAAGTTGATGTGTTTATGCATAAATCAAAAAGAAAGTTGATGTGTATATGCATTTATTAAAAAGAAAGTTGATGTGTATATGCATTTATAAAAAGAAAGTTGATGTCATAATGAATCGTGATGATGACATAATGAATGGTGATGATAAATCAAAAGAAAGTTGATGTGTATATGCATTTATTAAAAAGAAAGTTGATGTGTATATGCATTAATATAAAAGAAAGTTGATGTCATAATGAATTGTGATGATATATAAAAAGAAAGTTGATGTCTATATGCATTTATTAACCGGCATGTTATTTTAAGCATGCAATTGATATGAGTTGATCAGAAATTGTTATATTTATTGCTGATTTGAAAACTATTTACATGACAGCATCAAGTTTCAGATCAATGGTGTTGTCATGGTAACAAACAAACTATATACAGAACGTTTTGCAACAATTAATACAACACATGCGGTTGCAATTATGAAGTAAAATGTAATGAACAAGAGTTTTCATACTCAATATAACTTTCTTTTTTTAACTTTAAAATTTTTTATGATCAGTGTGATTATCACAGAACGCTGCGCGGCCAGTTGAGGAGTTTTATTCAATCCGAGCACGGATATTGACTCATATTACTCGGATAATACTGTACTCGGCAAAAGTGCTTTATCCGTACCGGATACTCGTTTCAGCCGGATACTCGGATCACCCCTAATGCGTATACACATCAACTTTCTTTTGATTATTGCACATACACATCAACTTTCTTTTATATTAATGCATATACATATCAACTTTCTATTTGATTTATCATCACCATTCATTATGTCATCATCACTATTCATTATGACATCAACTTCTTTTTAATAAATGCATATACACATCAACTTTCTTTTTAATGAATGCCTAACCAAATCAAATTCTTTTTGATTAATGCATATACACATAAACTTAATTTTGATTTATGCATACACTCATCAACTTAATTTTGATTTATGCAAATACACACCAACTTTCTTTTAGATTAATTCATACACTCATCAACTTAATTTTTGATTTATGCAAATACACATCAACTTTCTTTATATTAATGCATATACACAACTTTTTTTTTTGATTTATGCATATACACATCAACTTTCTTTTAGATTAATGCATATACACATCAACTTTTATTGATATTAAAGCATGAACACATCAACTTTATTGATATTAAAGCATGAACACATCAACTTTTATTGATATTAATCCATATACCATCAACATTCTTTGATATACTGCATATACACATCAACTTTCTTTTTATTTTACGCATATAAACATCAACTTTCTTTTTCATTAATGCATATACACATAAACTTTTGTTTTGATAAATGCATATACAGATCAAATTTCTTTTGATTAATGCTTAAAAAACATCAACTTTCTTTTAATAAGTGCATGTACACATTCAATTTATTTTTTATTAATGCATATACACATCAACTTTCTTTTTCATTAAGATAAGATGGTGCTTGAACATGAAGAGCTTTGTAGGTGAGAAGAAGGATTTTAAATTCTATTCTGGATTTTACAGGAAGCCAATGCAGAGAAGCCAAACCAGGAGAGATGTGATCTCTTTTCCTGGTTCCTATCAGAACACGTGCTGCAGCATTCTGGATCAGCTGAAGAATCTTTATGGACTCTTTTAAGCAACCTGATAATAAAGAACTGGAGTAATCCAGTTTAGAAGTAACTAATGCGTGGACTAGTTTTTCTGCATCAATTTTTGACAGGATACTCCTGAATCTCTGAATGTGATGACTACTGCACTGGGGAAACTTCGGTAGGCCTGGCCACGATTTCACGTCAGGGAGATTTTTCCGTGAACGTCATAGAGAGTTTAACTTCGCAGAGTTTGATTGTGTAAAGTCAATACAAATAAAGAAATGTGTTTCCGCCCTGTTTCGAACAGGGGACCTTTCGCGTGTTAGGCGAACGTGATACCACTACACTACGGAAACTGATGAAAAAGCATTTATTTTGCATATTTGTGGGAAAATGCACCATTTTTATTTTACTGCAAATGTTCAAAAAGCTACAAAATAGAGATTTTAAACTAGATTCAGTCACAGATGCTTTGTCATGGATTTGAATGATAGCAAATATGTAGTAAACCTAAATATTTCTACATGCATTGACTGTGGTCTGAATGTTGGAATAGCGCCACCTATTTCTTGATGTGCCAAATATTAAGCTTGGGCATTCCTCGTTAGTATAATGGACAGTATCTCCGCCTGTCACGCGGAAGATCGGGGTTCGATTCCCCGACGGGGAGATTTTCTACCAGCTAACCAATGCAAGGCCTCGAGGAAGTCCCGGCGAACGCGTGGGACTACTCGGGAAAGTGGGCCTTGGCTCAAGCTGTGTTCAGCATGGAAGGAGAACTCCTGATCCTATATGGGAATAATTTCAAGCGATTGAAAGAGCACAACTCCTGGACGTGAACAAAACGTCACAAGGTGCCGCAGGAGTTGGGAGAGTGTCAAGTCTAGCCACCTTGGAATTCCATTTATGCTCTTTGCAGACTATGTGGTTCATTGGCTTTATCAGGCATTGATCTACAGCTTCCACTGGGGTGAATCATGAGGGGAAAGCGTGCCTTGGCTCAGGCTGTGTTCAGCATGGGAGGAGAACTCCTGACCCTAAATGGGAATATCGTCAAGCGATGGAAAAAGCATATCTACTGGACATGAACAGCACCTCACAAGGCGCAGCGGAAGGTGGGAGAGTGTCAAGTCTGGGCACCTTACAATTCCTCTTCTGCTCTTTCCAGATTATGTTGTTCTGTGGGCTTCATCAAACAGTGATCTACAGCACCCACTGGGGCAGATTGAAGTCCAGTGTCAAGCATTCGTAATCAAGTCAGCCCCTCCAAATCTCAAAGCTCAGGATTTCTCCCATCGGGTTGGGAGTCAATTGCTGTCCCAAGTGAAGACGTTCTTGTATCTCAAAAGCTTATTTCAAACAGTGCAACTTGTTCCAACACAAAAACCACAATACTACTGAAACTTTGGATGGTCGCCTCCGCCTCTCACACGGAAGACTGGGGTTTTATTTCCCGATGGGGAGATCTGTCTACCAGCTGCTAATTATTTCCCAAAGCTAAATCGACACTAGTATCATCTGCCAGAGTAGTTTGGATACGAGGCCCAACCATAGCAAAAGATATGACATTTTTTAAGAATGTATTATAGTGGATATACTCCAAGAAAGACAAAGGTTTTACAAAAGGATTGAGAATGATCCTGCTATCAAAGATATGTTTTCAGTGATGATATGATCACCTACTTCAGGATCCAGGAACGTAGGCAGACAGCAGGAACCTAAGACGGATCCAAGAATGTAAAACATCAACTATGAGGCTAGGAGTTGAGGTCAGGTAATTTAATTCAATTCAATTTTATTTATATAGTGCCAAATCACAACACACTTATCTCATTGCGCTTTTCATAAAAGAGCAGGTCCAGACCATCTTCTGTGATGTTATTTAATGAAACCGGAAAATTCCCACCAAGAGCAAGCACTAGGCAAAAGAGGCAAGGAAAAACTGAGCCAGCACTAACTATAAGCTTCATCAAAGAGGAAAGTCTCAAGCCTACTCTTAAATGTGGAGATGGTGTCTGCCTCCTGAACCCAAACGGGAACCTGGTGAGGAGCTTGATAGCTGAACACTCTGGCTCCCATTCTACTTTTGGAGACTTTAGGAACCACAAGGAACCCTGCATTCTGGGAGCGCAGTGCTCTGGTGGGGTAATAAGGTACAATGAGCTCTTTGAGATAAGATGGTGCTTGAACATGAAGAGCTTTGTAGGTGAGAAGAAGGATTTTAAATTCTATTCTGGATTTTACAGGAAGCCAATGCAGAGAAGCCAAACCAGGAGAGATGTGATCTCTTTTCCCGGTTCCTATCAGAACACGTGCTGCAGCATTCTGGATCAGCTGAAGAATCTTTATGGACTCTTTTAAGCAGCCTGATAATAAAGAATTGGAGTAATCCAGCTTAGAAGTAACAATGCGTGGACTAGTTTTTCTGCATCAATTTTAGACAGGATACTCCTGAATCTCTGAATGTGATGACTACTGCACTGGGGAACTTCGGTAGGCCTGGCCACGATTTCACGTCAGGGAGATTTTTCCGTGAACGTCATGGAGAGTTTAACTTCGCAGAGTTTGATTGTGCGAAGTCAATACAAACAAAGAAATGTGTTTCCGCCCTGTTTCGAACAGGGGACCTTTCGCGTGTTAGGCGAACGTGATAACCACTACACTACGGAAACTGACGAAAAGCATTTATTTAGCATATTTGTGGGAAAATGCACCATTTTTATTTTACTGCAAATGTTCAAAAAGCTACAAAATAGAGATTTTAAACTAGATTCAGTCACAGATGATTTGTCATGGATTTGAATGACAGCAAATATGTAGTAAACCTAAATATTAATACATGCATTGACTGTGGTCTGAATGTTGGAATAGCGCCACCTATTTCTTGATGTGCCAAATATTAGGCTTGGGCATTCCTCGTTAGTATAATGGACAGTATCTCCGCCTATCACGCGGAAGATCGGGGTTCGATTCCCCGACGGGGAGATTTTCTACCAGCTAACAAATGAAAGGCCTCGAGGAAGTCCCGGCGAACGCGTGCGACTACTCGGGAAAGTGGGCCTTGGCTCAAGCTGTGTTCAGCATGGAAGGAGAACTCCTGATCCTAAATGGGAATGTTTCAAGCGATTGAAAGAGCACAACTCCTGGACGTGAACAAAACGTCACAAGGTGCCGCAGGAGTTGGGAGAGTGTCAAGTCTAGCCACCTTGGAATTCCATTTATGCTCTTTGCAGACTATGTGGTTCATTTGGCTTTATCAGGCATTGATCTACAGCTTCCACTGGGGTGAATCATGAGGGGGAAGGGTGCCCTTGGCTCAGGCTGTGTTCAGCATGGGAGGAGAACTCCTGATCCTAAATGGGAATATCGTCAAGCGATGGAAAAGCATATCTACTGGACATGAACAGCACCTCACAAGGCGCAGCAGAAGGTGGGAGAGTGTCAAGTCTGGGCACCTTATAATTCCTTTTCTGCTCTTCCAGATATGTTGTTCAGTGGGCTTCATCAAACAGTGATCTACAAGCGCCCACTGGGGCAGATTGAGTCCAGTGTCAAGCATTCGTAATCAAAGTCAGCCCCTCCAAATCTCAAAGCTCAGGATTTCTCCCATCGGGTTGGGAGTCAATTGCTGTCCCAAGTGAAGACGTTCTTGTATCTCAAAAGCTATTTCAAACAGTGCAACTTGTTCCAACACAAAAACCACATACTACTGAAACTTTGGATGGTCGCCTCCGCCTCTCACACGGAAGACTGGGGTTTTATTTCCCGATGGGGAGATCTGTCTACCAGCTGCTAATTATTTCCCAAGGCTACATCGACACTAGTATCATCTGCCAGAGTAGTTTGGATACGAGGCCCAACCATAGCAAAAGATATGACATTTTTTAAGAATGTATTATAGTGGATATACTCAAGAAAGACAAAGGTTTTACAAAAGGATTGAGAATGATCCTGCTATCAAAGATATGTTTTCAGTGACGATATGATCACCTACCTCAGGATCCAGGAACGTAGGCAGACAGCAGGAACTAAGACGGATCCAAGAATGTAAAACATCAACTATGAGGCTAGGAAGATGGCCGCACCAGGTACAGCAGGGGTAGTCTCAGCTCTCTTCATACATGTGCTACTCATGAGTCATTTTGTCTATTCGGACACGGTCAAAACACTGACAGATCATAATTTTTATTATGTGAAATTGTCATCATCACACTGCTAATGATAATGCAAGCAAACAAGCATTTGGATTGGAAAAAACGCCCTGGCGCCACGTTCATTCATCCGCTCCATTTCGGCCGTCCATCAACACATACCAAAACCACGCTTAAACCACAACAAACCCTCGCATTTATCATCGCAATCTGCCTCCTGCTATCCGGGGACATCCACCAAGGTCCAGGCCCGCTGAAACTGCCCAACAGATGAGAACCATGTCAACACCACCGCTAACAACAGGAGCACCATCGACAACTACAGTACTCTCACCTTGTTCATTTACGCAGCATTACAACAATCTCACCTCCGTCCTTGTGTCCCTCCTGTGAGCGACGTGGTGTCACCGAGTCCAGGACAGACGAGGTGGACAACAGGTTGGAGCCATTGGAGCCGGGGAGTGGCGCCTCTACCTGGGACAGACCGCGGGGGCCAGCCCCGCTGCAACGACATCCCGGGACATCTCACCACATCCGCGTAGTGGAAAGCGGG
>NW_022604332.1:0-62696 GCF_008692095.1 Etheostoma spectabile
TCACGATTCATTATGTCATCATCACTTTCATTATGTCATCATCACAATTCATTATGACATCAACTTTCTTTTAATTAAATGCATGATACAAATCAACTTTCTTTTAGATTTATGCATATACCCATCAACTTTCTTTTGATTTATCATCACCATTCTTATGTCATCATCACAATTCATATGCCATCACTTTCTTTTTCATTAATGCATGTACACATCAACATTTATAGGTAGAAAGTTGCATACTAATAATAAAGGTGAATGGTCAGATGTACAATACCTAACGAGTCAGAGGAAATTACACCTGCATTAAGCGTACTGTCAATAAAAAGTAATCAATCCTAGATATGAATGATGCACCTGGGAAAAGAAAGATAATTTTTTAATGGTGGGTTACGAGATCTCCATGGACCAACAAGACCATTCCGTTTCATAAAATCAGAGAATGTTATAGACATAGCAGATTGAGTCAGATTTCGAGGATTAGAACGATCCAAGATTGGGTCAAAAACACAAATTAGATCCCCACCGAAGATCAGCAGGTGTGTATTCAAGAGGGAATGTTACTCAGCAAACGTTAGCGAATTCAACATCATCGAAGTTTGGGGCATTTACATTTACAAACAAAAACCCTCTTTTGTGAAAAAGTACCAGCACCCTGAGGTATCTGCCGTTCCTATCAGCATAACATCAGTGGATGAGAACTGAACTTTTTGGCTAACTAATATGGCGACTCCTCTAGCTTTTGAATTAAAATTTGAGTGGAAAACTTGAGCCACCCAAGGGCAATGTAACCTACGGTGATCTTTGACGCGAAGGTGAGTCTCCTGCAAGAATACTATATCAGAGTTTAAAACGTTTCAAGTGCGCAAAAACCTTAGAGCTTAACAGGATTCCCCATACCTCTGATATTCACACTGATAAATCTGAGAGGTGTGCCTGACCCAGCCATGCTGGGATCTATAATGCCATTAACCATTTAAATAAAAAAATAACATAAAAAAAAAAATGGTCATAGAGAGCCAGGGTGGACACCCACCCCCCAACATACCCCCAAACACAAATACACCCAAAGTCCCCATATAACCATAGAACAAAGGAGACAGCAGTGTTTCCCACAATAACCAAAAGTTGTCCACAATAGCGTTGAACAACCCGGAGACCATGCAGAATAGACAAAGGTAAGAGAGAAAAAAACTCCCGCCGATCTCAACACTGTTTAACAGTATGCACATGAATATAGTAAAGCACGTAAAAATGCAAAATGACAAATAATAGTAGGCCCTCAGTCCTGTACTATCAGATGGAGAAAGCATAAAATGAGGTAGTGCTGATCATATCTGAAGTACAAAATACAAAATATATATATTATGTTAATCACATACAGTAAGATTGACGGAAAAAAAAATACCTGCTATAACAAACAGTGACACTAACCTAGTTAGTGTAGCAAGCAGAAACCTGAAAATCTACTGAAAAACAAATACTGAACATGTAGATAAATAAGGCTGGTGAGTCCACAAACTAAGGAATAATAGAACAAAAATCTGAAAAGCTACTAGAGCTCACCCAGAAATCAAAGTTTTGACATAGTCGCTGGCTTCATCCGCAGAAACAAAGTCCTTCTCCACACCGTTGTATGTGATGCGAAGTCGCGCTGGATGAATCAGACCATATCGAGCACCGACAATGCCACGAAGTTGGCGTCTGACCTCGTTGAAAGCAGCCCGAGCCCGAGCTATCTTGGCAGTGTGATCCGGGAAGAGTGAGACGGTCAAGTCTCTGACTTTCATCTGTCGGAGCTCTCTAGCGCGGCGCAGAATGTCAACACAGTCACTGTAACATGAAATCTGCACACAATGGCTCGTGGACCATCACCAGTCTTGGGTTTGGGTTGGAGGGTCCGGTGGGACCTGTCCAAAAGCGGCTCTTTTTCCAGACCAAACGCTTCCTTCAGTAAGGCGGCTATACATAACTGCACATATACATTCTTTTTGATTAATGCATATACACATTCATTATGTCATCATCACTATTCATTATGACATCATCACTATTCATTATGTCATCATCACTATTCATTATGACATCATCACTATTCAATATGACATCAACTTTTTCATAGATTACACCAACACACCCAAAACACACAACTGGTAAAACAGTTAATTTCGTGCTCAAAATCCCACATTGTAAACTAAACTCCAAAACTAATTTTCAAAATACAATAATACAGTAACACAACACACTATGTCTAACAAAACACTGCAGACATGTTTCAAAATACAATAATTATTCCAAACACTAACACACGTTCTCTTCCAACAGGAACATTTAGTCAATCATAACACAATGACAAAAAAAACTCTATCATCAGCTGAAATTACAGAAACTGCAATATTTTAGATGTGTCAGGTATGCCTTTACACAATAGACAGTATACTGTATTGATCAGAGATTGTGTTTTGCACATGCATTTTATTTCTTTTGTTGAAAAAATTCAAATTTAAAAAATAAATGACTATCTCAGAGTAGCTTTATAGAATCTACAGTTTATGAAAAAAAAAGGAGGGGGATGCCCTCAGAGATGGAGGCGCTGGGTTTTGAGGGCGCCGTGTGTGACCTCCTCAAAAGGACTAAGAACAGTGAGCATGTCTGATGCTAACCCCCACTCATTTGGATAGATGATTGTAGAATCTTTACCCATGTTAGAATGCCAAGCCCTGCGCTGCTCCACCAGCCGCTGGAGCATGTAGAAAGTATTGTTCCACCTTGTTTTTTCATCTGTTATGAGCGTGTGCTGGGGGAGGTTCTACTGTGTTTGGAGCTCATGTAATCTGTTGCTGGCTTTGCTTGAGCAATGAACATGGCCAGATATGCTCCTGGCTTTGGAGAGAAGGGATGAATAGTGATGATATCATAATTAATGGTGATGATACAATGAACAGAAAGTTGATTTGTACATGCATTACAGTATTTCTGAGTTGCTAAAACACTAAAATCCATTCGCAAAACCAAAGTTGCAAGTGTACAAACCACTTTATTGATTGAAGCACACAGTTTGTAGAACTTTAAACACTTCTCATGTGGTTAGACACAGCTAGCAAATCGGAATCGCTCTTTGTGCAAAACTGTAAACACATTGGCATTCAAAAAGCACATGTAGCATTTTGGTGCACTTCAACTCAGAATGGCACAACACAAGCCCCAAAAGTAACACACTGTTGTCATCGGTAACACACAAGCACTCAAAATTAACACACCTGTTTCAAATCAGTAATGTGTTGCACCCATCAGTAATGGGGATATAAAGCCAGGTCAAATCCAAATGGGATGTGTGATTTTCACAATGGAGGGCAGGAGAGAAGGTGGAAGTAGAAGTGGACGTGGACGTGGACGTGGACGTGGACGTGACGTGGACGTGGACGTGGACGAGAAGGAAGAGGAGAGAGGAAGAGGAAGAGAGGAAGAGGAAGAGGAGAGGAGGAGGAGGAGGAGGAGAAAGAGACAGAGGAGGAAGAGACAGAGGAGGAGGAGGAGAAGAGACGGAGGAGAGGAGGAGGAGGAGGAGGAGAAGAGACGGAGGAGGAAGAGGAGGAGGAGGAAGAGGAGGGAGGAGGAGGAGGAGGAGGAGGAGGAAGAACAAGAGCCATCATTTCCAATGAAATTAGAGCAACAATCATACACCATGTTCTGGTTCATGGAATGAGTATGAGGGAAGCAGGACTACGTGTTCAACCAAATATAAGCAGGTTCTCTGTGGCCTCCATTGTCAGGACATTCAGAGAACACAACCGGTAAGTGTACTATCATTTGTGGTCCCTCAAACTTACAGTACAGTATGTACAGTTGTGGAATGTCTCAGTAAATTACTGTAACATCTCTAAAAATTGGCCCTTTTCTTGCAGTATTACAGTAAAACTAATAATAGTATTACATAAAAATATATATTTATGTATTTTACATATTTGGTTACATTGCATTAGGTCTGTCTGTACAATTCTAACAAGATGTTTTATTTGCTAGAATTGAAAGACTGCCACATGCCGGTGGAAGGAGAGGTATATTCTCACAAGAGCAGGAGACCATTATTGTCAATATGGTCCTTCAAAATAATCTCATTCGTCTGCGAGAATACAACAGCGAGTTGAGGAAGACAACGAGAACTTTGAAGGAATCAACAGTGTGAGTCTCTCCACAATTGACCGTGTCCTGAAACGCAACCTGATAAGTCTCAAACAAGTCTACAGAGTACCATTTGAGAGAAATTCTGAGAGGGTAAAAGAGCTACATATCAATATGTACAAGTAAGTAATACGTAATGTCCAGAGATTATAAAGCACTATTGAGTTACTGTACATCTTTACTGTGTTGAATGTAATGCAGCACATGTATACAGAGTCATGAAGCCTGGAATGCTATGTCATTTACGTTATATCAAAAATGAACTTTTTCTCATTTCTATAGAGAATGTTTCAACTGGATTCCATGGAGAGGCCTCATGAGTGCATCTTCTTGGATGAAGCTGGCTTCAATCTCACCAAGAGGAGAAGGAGAGGCCGCAATATTATTGGTCAACGAGCCATTGTCGAGTTGCCAGGGCAGCGTGGTGGCAACGTGACCATATGTGCTGCCATCAGCAGCTACGGGGTTATTCACCGCCATGTGACTTTAGGACCTTACAACACTGCCCATCTTATAACGTTTCTGTATGCTCTACAGGAAGCATTACTGAGACGTGAAGAGAGAGGTGATGAGCAGGCAGAGCATCCCATGTACGTGGTAATCTGGGACAATGTGAACTTTCACCGTGGTCCTAGAATCCGTGAGTGGTTTGAAAATAACCCACGTTTTATAAATGTGTGCCTCCCACCATACTCGCCCTTCCTTAATCCCCTTGAAGAATTTTTTTCTGCATGGAGGTGGAAGGTCTATGACAGAACTCATGCACAGGAAAATCTCCTTCAGTCAATGGATGCAGCATGTGACAACATTGGAGTGGAATCGATTCAAGGTTGGATTCGTCATGCTAAAGGATTCTTTCCCCGTTGTTTAGCAAGGGACAGGATTGCCTGTGACGTTGATGAGGTCCTGTGGCCTGACCATGCCCAGAGGCATGATGCTGAGGCAGAATGATTCCAAGACATTGCTATCGATCTGCTGCATATTTTGTTTGTGACTATTTGTGTGCAGGATTGTGCAAGCACTTCATAATATATCAAATTTTTCCCCTGCTCTGCTTTGAGTGCAGTGTTTTGCATTTATTTCTGTAGTGTGTAATGACTGCTGTGTAGTGTTTATGCATTAGCTGGATGTGTGTGATATCTGAAAACAGTGTTTGGTTTTGGGTAAAGATAACATAGTTCTGAAGCAATTGTTTGATATAGCAAGACAAGTCAAAGGTTTTGACAGTGTAGCTTAAGTTTGGTGATTTGTGTTTAAGGTTTTGGGAAAGCGAGAGAAATGTTCAAAAAATGTGTTTTAGCAGCTCAGAAATACTGTAATATCAAAGAATGTTGATGTCATAATGAATAGTGATGATGACATAATGAATGTGTATATGCATTTATTAAAAAGAAATTTGATGTGTATATGCATAAATCTAAAAGAAAGTTGATGTATTTATGCATAATTCAAAAAGAAAGTTGATGTGTACATGCATTAATCTAAAAGGAAGTTGATGTGTATATGTGTTAATCTAAAAGAAAGTTGATATGTTTATGCATTAATAAAAAATTAAGTTAATGAGTATTTGCATTAATCTAAAAGAAAGTTGATGTGTGTATGCATTAATAAAAAGAAATTTGATGTGTATATGCATTTATCAAAAACGAAAGTTGATGTGTATATGCATTAATCTATAAAAAAAAGTTGATGTCATAATGAATAGTGATGATGACATATGAATAGTGATGATGACATAATGAATGTGTATATGCATTAATCAAAATAGATTTTATGTATATGTGCAGTTATGTGTAGCCGCCTTACTGAAGGAAGCGTTGGGTCTGGAAAAAGAGCCGCTTTTGGACAGGTCCCACCGGACCCTCCAACCCAAACCCAAGCCTGGTGATGGTCCACGAGCCATTGTGTGCAGATTTCATTGTTACAGAATGTTTCAAAGATCACCGTAGGTTACATTGCCCTTGGGTGGCTCAAGTTTTCCACTCAAATTTTAATTCAAAAGCTAGAGGAGTCGCCATTTTAGTTAGCCAAAAAGTTCAGTTCTCATCCACTGATGTTATTGCTGATAGGAATGGCAGATACCTCATGGTTGCTGGTACTTTTTCACAAAAGAGGGTTTTGTTTGTAAATGTAAATGCCCCAAACTTCGATGATGTTGAATATGCTAACAGATTGCTGAGTAACATTCCCTTCTTGAACACACACCTGCTGATCTTCGGTGGGGATCTAATTTGTGTTTTTGACCCAATCTTGGATTGTTCTAATCCTCGAAATCTGACTCAATCTGCTATGTCTATAACATTCTCTGATTTTAGGAGACGGAATGGTCTTGTTGGTCCATGGAGATCTCGTAACCCCACCATTAAAAAATTCTCTTTCTTTTCCCAGGTGCATCATTCATATTCTAGGCTTGATTACTTTTTTATTGACAGTACGCTTAATGCAAGTGTAATTTCCTCTGACTATTTAGGTATTGTAATATCTGACCATTCACCTTTATTATAAGATATGCAACTTTCTACCTATAAACGTAGCCCACCTCTTTGGAGATTTAACTCTCTTCAATTGGCAGACAAAGAATTTTGCGAACTTATTTCAAATTCTATTGATGAGTTCTTGTCTTTCAATCAAAATGTATATATGCAATTATTTAAAAAAAGTTGATGTGTTTATGCATAAATCAAAAAGAAAGTTGATGTGTATATGCATTTATTAAAAAGAAAGTTGATGTGTATATGCATTTATTAAAAAGAAAGTTGATGTCATAATGAATCGTGATGATGACATAATGAATGGTGATGATAAATCAAAAAGAAAGTTGATGTGTATATGCATTTATTAAAAAGAAAGTTGATGTGTATATGCATTAATATAAAAGAAAGTTGATGTCATAATGAATTGTGATGATATAATAAAAAGAAAGTTGATGTCTATATGCATTTATTAACCGGCATGTTATTTTAAGCATGCAATTGATATGAGTTGATCAGAAATTGTTATATTTATTGCTGATTTGAAAACTATTTACATGACAGCATCAAGTTTCAGATCAATGGTGTTGTCATGGTAACAAACAAACTATATACAGAACGTTTTGCAACAATTAATACAACACATGCGGTTGCAATTATGAAGTAAAATGTAATGAACAAGAGTTTTCATACTCAATATAACTTTCTTTTTTTAACTTTAAAATTTTTTATGATCAGTGTGATTATCACAGAACGCTGCGCGGCCAGTTGAGGAGTTTTATTCAATCCGAGCACGGATATTGACTCATATTACTCGGATAATACTTGTACTCGGCAAAAGTGCTTTATCCGTACCGGATACTCGTTTCAGCCGGATACTCGGATCACCCCTAATGCGTATACACATCAACTTTCTTTTTGATTATTGCACATACACATCAACTTTCTTTTATATTAATGCATATACATATCAACTTTCTATTTGATTTATCATCACCATTCATTATGTCATCATCACTATTCATTATGACATCAACTTCTTTTTAATAAATGCATATACACATCAACTTTCTTTTTAATGAATGCCTAACAAATCAAATTTCTTTTTGATTAATGCATATACACATAAACTTAATTTTTGATTTATGCATACACTCATCAACTTAATTTTTGATTTATGCAAATACACACCAACTTTCTTTTAGATTAATTCATACACTCATCAACTTAATTTTTGATTTATGCAAATACACATCAACTTTCTTTTATATTAATGCATATACACAACTTTTTTTTTTGATTTATGCATATACACATCAACTTTCTTTTAGATTAATGCATATACACATCAACTTTTATTGATATTAAAGCATGAACACATCAACTTTTATTGATATTAAAGCATGAACACATCAACTTTTATTGATATTAATCCATATACCATCAACATTCTTTGATATTACTGCATATACACATCAACTTTCTTTTTATTTTACGCATATAAACATCAACTTTCTTTTTCATTAATGCATATACACATAAACTTTTGTTTTGATAAATGCATATACAGATCAAATTTCTTTTTGATTAATGCTTAAAAACATCAACTTTCTTTTAATAAGTGCATGTACACATTCAATTTATTTTTTATTAATGCATATACACATCAACTTTCTTTTTCATTAAGATAAGATGGTGCTTGAACATGAAGAGCTTTGTAGGTGAGAAGAAGGATTTTAAATTCTATTCTGGATTTTACAGGAAGCCAATGCAGAGAAGCCAAACCAGGAGAGATGTGATCTCTTTTCCTGGTTCCTATCAGAACACGTGCTGCAGCATTCTGGATCAGCTGAAGAATCTTTATGGACTCTTTTAAGCAACCTGATAATAAAGAACTGGAGTAATCCAGTTTAGAAGTAACTAATGCGTGGACTAGTTTTTCTGCATCAATTTTTGACAGGATACTCCTGAATCTCTGAATGTGATGACTACTGCACTGGGGAAACTTCGGTAGGCCTGGCCACGATTTCACGTCAGGGAGATTTTTCCGTGAACGTCATAGAGAGTTTAACTTCGCAGAGTTTGATTGTGTAAAGTCAATACAAATAAAGAAATGTGTTTCCGCCCTGTTTCGAACAGGGGACCTTTCGCGTGTTAGGCGAACGTGATAACCACTACACTACGGAAACTGATGAAAAAGCATTTATTTTGCATATTTGTGGGAAAATGCACCATTTTTATTTTACTGCAAATGTTCAAAAAGCTACAAAATAGAGATTTTAAACTAGATTCAGTCACAGATGCTTTGTCATGGATTTGAATGATAGCAAATATGTAGTAAACCTAAATATTTCTACATGCATTGACTGTGGTCTGAATGTTGGAATAGCGCCACCTATTTCTTGATGTGCCAAATATTAAGCTTGGGCATTCCTCGTTAGTATAATGGACAGTATCTCCGCCTGTCACGCGGAAGATCGGGGTTCGATTCCCCGACGGGGAGATTTTTCTACCAGCTAACCAATGCAAGGCCTCGAGGAAGTCCCGGCGAACGCGTGGGACTACTCGGGAAAGTGGGCCTTGGCTCAAGCTGTGTTCAGCATGGAAGGAGAACTCCTGATCCTATATGGGAATAATTTCAAGCGATTGAAAGAGCACAACTCCTGGACGTGAACAAAACGTCACAAGGTGCCGCAGGAGTTGGGAGAGTGTCAAGTCTAGCCACCTTGGAATTCCATTTATGCTCTTTGCAGACTATGTGGTTCATTTGGCTTTATCAGGCATTGATCTACAGCTTCCACTGGGGTGAATCATGAGGGGGAAAGCGTGCCTTGGCTCAGGCTGTGTTCAGCATGGGAGGAGAACTCCTGACCCTAAATGGGAATATCGTCAAGCGATGGAAAAAGCATATCTACTGGACATGAACAGCACCTCACAAGGCGCAGCGGAAGGTGGGAGAGTGTCAAGTCTGGGCACCTTACAATTCCTCTTCTGCTCTTTCCAGATTATGTTGTTCTGTGGGCTTCATCAAACAGTGATCTACAGCACCCACTGGGGCAGATTGAAGTCCAGTGTCAAGCATTCGTAATCAAAGTCAGCCCCTCCAAATCTCAAAGCTCAGGATTTCTCCCATCGGGTTGGGAGTCAATTGCTGTCCCAAGTGAAGACGTTCTTGTATCTCAAAAGCTTATTTCAAACAGTGCAACTTGTTCCAACACAAAAACCACAATACTACTGAAACTTTGGATGGTCGCCTCCGCCTCTCACACGGAAGACTGGGGTTTTATTTCCCGATGGGGAGATCTGTCTACCAGCTGCTAATTATTTCCCAAAGCTAAATCGACACTAGTATCATCTGCCAGAGTAGTTTGGATACGAGGCCCAACCATAGCAAAAGATATGACATTTTTTAAGAATGTATTATAGTGGATATACTCCAAGAAAGACAAAGGTTTTACAAAAGGATTGAGAATGATCCTGCTATCAAAGATATGTTTTCAGTGATGATATGATCACCTACTTCAGGATCCAGGAACGTAGGCAGACAGCAGGAACCTAAGACGGATCCAAGAATGTAAAACATCAACTATGAGGCTAGGAAGTTGAGGTTCAGGTAATTTAATTCAATTCAATTTTATTTATATAGTGCCAAATCACAACAACACTTATCTCATTGCGCTTTTCATAAAAGAGCAGGTCCAGACCATCTTCTGTGATGTTATTTAATGAAACCGGAAAATTCCCACCAAGAGCAAGCACTAGGCAAAAGAGGCAAGGAAAAACTGAGCCAGCACTAACTATAAGCTTCATCAAAGAGGAAAGTCTCAAGCCTACTCTTAAATGTGGAGATGGTGTCTGCCTCCTGAACCCAAACGGGAACCTGGTGAGGAGCTTGATAGCTGAACACTCTGGCTCCCATTCTACTTTTGGAGACTTTAGGAACCACAAGGAACCCTGCATTCTGGGAGCGCAGTGCTCTGGTGGGGTAATAAGGTACAATGAGCTCTTTGAGATAAGATGGTGCTTGAACATGAAGAGCTTTGTAGGTGAGAAGAAGGATTTTAAATTCTATTCTGGATTTTACAGGAAGCCAATGCAGAGAAGCCAAACCAGGAGAGATGTGATCTCTTTTCCCGGTTCCTATCAGAACACGTGCTGCAGCATTCTGGATCAGCTGAAGAATCTTTATGGACTCTTTTAAGCAGCCTGATAATAAAGAATTGGAGTAATCCAGCTTAGAAGTAACAAATGCGTGGACTAGTTTTTCTGCATCAATTTTAGACAGGATACTCCTGAATCTCTGAATGTGATGACTACTGCACTGGGGAAACTTCGGTAGGCCTGGCCACGATTTCACGTCAGGGAGATTTTTCCGTGAACGTCATGGAGAGTTTAACTTCGCAGAGTTTGATTGTGCGAAGTCAATACAAACAAAGAAATGTGTTTCCGCCCTGTTTCGAACAGGGGACCTTTCGCGTGTTAGGCGAACGTGATAACCACTACACTACGGAAACTGACGAAAAGCATTTATTTAGCATATTTGTGGGAAAATGCACCATTTTTATTTTACTGCAAATGTTCAAAAAGCTACAAAATAGAGATTTTAAACTAGATTCAGTCACAGATGATTTGTCATGGATTTGAATGACAGCAAATATGTAGTAAACCTAAATATTAATACATGCATTGACTGTGGTCTGAATGTTGGAATAGCGCCACCTATTTCTTGATGTGCCAAATATTAGGCTTGGGCATTCCTCGTTAGTATAATGGACAGTATCTCCGCCTATCACGCGGAAGATCGGGGTTCGATTCCCCGACGGGGAGATTTTTCTACCAGCTAACAAATGCAAGGCCTCGAGGAAGTCCCGGCGAACGCGTGCGACTACTCGGGAAAGTGGGCCTTGGCTCAAGCTGTGTTCAGCATGGAAGGAGAACTCCTGATCCTAAATGGGAATGTTTTCAAGCGATTGAAAGAGCACAACTCCTGGACGTGAACAAAACGTCACAAGGTGCCGCAGGAGTTGGGAGAGTGTCAAGTCTAGCCACCTTGGAATTCCATTTATGCTCTTTGCAGACTATGTGGTTCATTTGGCTTTATCAGGCATTGATCTACAGCTTCCACTGGGGTGAATCATGAGGGGGAAAGCGTGCCTTGGCTCAGGCTGTGTTCAGCATGGGAGGAGAACTCCTGATCCTAAATGGGAATATCGTCAAGCGATGGAAAAAGCATATCTACTGGACATGAACAGCACCTCACAAGGCGCAGCAGAAGGTGGGAGAGTGTCAAGTCTGGGCACCTTATAATTCCTTTTCTGCTCTTTCCAGATTATGTTGTTCAGTGGGCTTCATCAAACAGTGATCTACAGCGCCCACTGGGGCAGATTGAAGTCCAGTGTCAAGCATTCGTAATCAAAGTCAGCCCCTCCAAATCTCAAAGCTCAGGATTTCTCCCATCGGGTTGGGAGTCAATTGCTGTCCCAAGTGAAGACGTTCTTGTATCTCAAAAGCTTATTTCAAACAGTGCAACTTGTTCCAACACAAAAAACCACAATACTACTGAAACTTTGGATGGTCGCCTCCGCCTCTCACACGGAAGACTGGGGTTTTATTTCCCGATGGGGAGATCTGTCTACCAGCTGCTAATTATTTCCCAAGGCTACATCGACACTAGTATCATCTGCCAGAGTAGTTTGGATACGAGGCCCAACCATAGCAAAAGATATGACATTTTTTAAGAATGTATTATAGTGGATATACTCCAAGAAAGACAAAGGTTTTACAAAAGGATTGAGAATGATCCTGCTATCAAAGATATGTTTTCAGTGACGATATGATCACCTACCTCAGGATCCAGGAACGTAGGCAGACAGCAGGAACCTAAGACGGATCCAAGAATGTAAAACATCAACTATGAGGCTAGGAAGATGGCCGCACCAGGTACAGCAGGGGTAGTCTCAGCTCTCTTCATACATGTGCTACTCATGAGTCATTTTGTCTATTCGGACACCGGTCAAACACTGACAGATCATAATTTTTATTATGTGAAATTGTCATCATCACACATGCTAATGATAATGCAAGCAAACAAGCATTTTGGATTTGGAAAAAACGCCCTGGCTGCCACGTTCATTCATCCGCTCCATTTCGGCCGTCCCTCAACACATACCAAAACCACGCTTAAACCACAACAAACCCTCGCATTTATCATCGCAATCTGCCTCCTGCTATCCGGGGACATCCACCAAGGTCCAGGCCCGCTGAACTGCCCAACAGATGAGAACCATGTCAACACCACCGCTAACAACAGGAGCACCATCGACAACTTACAGGTACTCTCACCTTGTTCATTTTACGCAGCATTACAACAATCTCACCTCCGTCCTTGTGTCCCTCCTGTGAGCGACGTGGTGTCACCGGAGTCCAGGACAGACGAGGTGGACAACAGGTTGGAGCCATTGGAGCCCGGGAGTGGCGCCTCTACCTGGGACAGACCGCGTGGGCCAGCCCCGCTGCAACGACATCCCGGGACATCTCACCACATCCGCGTAGTGGAAAGCGGGCCCCGCCGCCATCGACCCCAACCCGCAAGCAGACCGTCCATTTTCGACAGTCCCGGAGACTCCATCTGCCCGTCTCTGTTTCCACCTGGACCTCACCCTCACCTGTTGCATCCCCGCGGCGCTCACCAAACACGTCATTGGCAACTACGTCATCAGAACATGACCAACACAAGGACCGTTAAAGGCCTGCGTCAGAACGGGCAACACTGGAGACATGGAAAACGCGGAGTGGACTTCCGCTTTCTCCGCACTCTTCCCAAATGTAAGACCATCTCAGAAATAAAAATAGACCTTCTCAATACCCAGTCACTGTCAAACAAAACCAGCTTAATATCTGAACATATTCTTGAAAAACAAATAGATATGATGTGCCTCACTGAAACCTGGCACAAACCAGAGTCATATCTGGCACTAAATGAAGCCTGCCCCCCAGGATACACATACCTGGAGAAGGCCAGAACCACCGGCCGGGGTGGAGGTCTTGCTGTCATTCATCGCAAAGACCAAACTACCACCCCCCTCCCACTGCCAGAGCTGACCACATTTGAGTGTCTTTCATTCAAATACAGATCTCATAAAGAAGTAATAACAATTCTCCTCATCTACCATCTACATAATATACTCATTATGGGAGATTTCAACCTCCATGTTGACTCCCCCACAAACCGTCCCGCTGTAGAGTTTCTTGAACTCCTGGACTGCTTACATCTCACACAACATGTCACAGTACCCACACATACTAAAGGCCACACTCTGGATCTAGTAATAACAGACAATGCCCCCATCACCAACATGAGAGTCTATGACTTGGGCGTGTCTGACCATAAAGTGATTTCCCTGAAAATGCCCCTAGCAAGTCCATACTATAAAACAAAACGTCAAATCCAGTTCAGAAATTTAAAAGTAATAGACACCATCCTCTTTAACCAAGACATACAGCAAATTCCACTAGTCACACAGTTCCCATCAGTTAATGGCTCTGTTGACTACTATAATTCCAGTCTTTACAATATCCTTGAGTTACATGCACCAATCAAAACTAAAACAGTTTCTTTTTCCAGGTCAGCTCCTTGGTACACAACAGAGCTCCGTAGGCTGAAAACAACTGGGCGTGCCCTGGAACGGAAATTCATCTCCAGTGGTTTACATGTACATAAACAGGCCTACCGTAAACACCAAAAATCATACTCCAAATTACTCACCACAGCCAGGTCTCAATATCTTTCACAAAAAATCTCAAACTGCACTGGAAATTCTAAACAGTTGTTTGCATCAATAACCTCTCTTCTCAAAGCACCTACTTGTGGACCTGCTGACACCAGTATAGGCCAGTGCAATAGGTTCATGGACTTTTTCACCAACAAGGTGGCTTCAATCCGGTCCAACCTCTCTGCCACTGTTTCACCCTCCTCCAAAATTAGTCTCACAAACCCGCTCAACATATTTTCTGTTTTCTCAGGGACTTCACAGACAGAAGTGGAGACGATCATGAAGTGTATGAGAACCTCCACATGCTCATTGGACCCTCTCCCCACATCATTATTAAAATCCAATATTACAGCCATCAGTCCACTGATCACAGAAATCCTCAATCAGTCGCTCAAATCCGGTCAGGTTCCTCCAGCTCTCAAAACTGCAGTCATCCGCCCCCATCTGAAAAAGCTGTCACTCGACCCTGACATCCTGGCCCACTACAGACCCATTTCAAACCTGCCGTTTTTGTCTAAAATCCTGGAAAAAGTTGTTGTAGCCCAACTCCACAATCACCTTCATATCCATAAATTTCAGTCCGGTTTTCGAGCAGCACACAGCACTGAGACAGCCCTGGTACGCGTCATGAATGACCTACATATGACTGCTGACCAAGGCTCACCATCTCTCCTCCTCCTACTGGACTTGTCGGCCGCTTTTGACACCGTGGATCACAACATCTTGCTCCACCGTCTCCAGTCTGTGGTAGGACTTTCTGGGACTACACTAAGTTGGTTCCAGTCTTACCTCACAGGCAGGACGGAGCATGTGGCTCTAGGACAGTCCCAATCATCACCCCACACAGTCAGCTGTGGAGTGCCACAAGGATCCGTCCTCGCTCCAACCCTTTTCACCATCTACCCCTCGGCCACATCATCCATAAACACAAAGTTTCATTCCACTGTTACGCAGACGATACTCAACTATACATAAAATGGACTCCACACCCCCTCAGCTTTGCCGTCTGCATTTCAGGTTTGCCTGGAGGAGATAAGGGCATGGATGTCTGACAACTTCCTTCAATTAAATAGCAGCAAAACCGAAGCCATCCTGATCGGTACCCCACACCAAACCCAGTCCTCCTCCCTCAGCAGTATATCCATTTTTGGTCATCACATCGCCCTGTCTACCTCTGTTACAAACCTTGGAGTCAGACTAGACTCAAATCTTACATTTGACATCCACATCCGCCACCTTTGTAAGGTCTCCTTCCTTCACCTCAAAAACATTGCCAAACTCCGTCCCTCCCTCTCCCAACCAGATGCTGAGAAGTTGATCCATGCCTTTGTCTCCTCCAGGTTGGACTACTGTAATGCCCTCCTTGTCGGGATCCCTGGCAGGAGCCTGCAAAAGCTCCAGCATATTCAAAATTGCGCTGACCGGGTCCTGACGAGGAGGCGCAAATATGATCACATCACCCCGGTCCTGAAATCCCTCCACTGGCTGCCCATTAAACAAAGAATTCAATACAAAATCTGTCTACTTACCCACCAGTGCATTCATGGAACTGCCCCTACCTACCTCAGTGAACTCCTCACCCCACACACCACCTCACGAAACCTCCACTCCTCCATCTCCACCTATCGCCTGCTCCAACCTAGGACTAAACTGTCTACCATGGGAGACAGGGCCTTCGAGGCAGTCGCCCCTCAGCTCTGGAACGCACTCCCAGAGTCCCTGAGGGTCCCACAAACGGTGGAGATTTTTAAAAAGGGCCTAAAGACACTATTATTTCAAAAGGCCTTTTAAATAGTTATTGTTTTAATTTTAGTTTTATGGTGTTTTATTATTGCTTGTAAATTGTTATTGTATTCTGGAAACTGTTTTTAACTCCCTATTAATTGTAGCCCTTTGAGATTTCCTTGTGAAATGTAAAGGGCATTATAAATAAAATGTATTATTATTATAAGTTGAGGTTCAGGTAATTTAATTCAATTCAATTTTATTTATATAGCGCCAAATCACAACAACACTTATCTCATTGCGCTTTTCATAAAAGAGCAGGTCCAGACCATCTTCTGTGATGTTATTTACAGAAACCGGAAATTCCCACCAAGAGCAAGCACTAGGCGAAAGAGGCAAGAAAAAACTGAGCCAGAACTACCTATAAGCTTCATCAAAGAGGAAAGTCTCAAGCCTACTCTTAAATGTGGAGATGGTGTCTGCCTCCTGAACCCAAACGGGAACCTGGTGAGGAGCTTGATAGCTGAACACTCTGGCTCCTATTCTACTTTTGGAGACTTTAGGAACCACAAGGAACCCTGCATTCTGGGAGCGCAGTGCTCTGGTGGGGTAATAAGGTACAATGAGCTCTTTAAAATAAGATGGTGCTTGAACATGAAGAGCTTTGATATCTGAAAATAAGGATTTTAAATTCTATTCTGGATTTTACAGGAAGCCAATGCAGAGAAGCCAAACCAGGAGAGATGTGATCTCTTTTCCTGGTTCCTATCAGAACACGTGCTGCAGCATTCTGGATCAGCTGAAGAATCTTTATGGACTCTTTTAAGCAACCTGATAATAAAGAACTGGAGTAATCCAGCTTAGAAGTAACAAATGCGTGGACTAGTTTTTCTGCATCAATTTTCAACAGGATATTCCTGAATCTCTGAATGTGATGACTACTGCACTGGGGAAACTTCGGTAGGCCTGGCCACGATTTCACGTCAGGGAGATTTTTCCGTGAATTTCATGGAGAGTTTAACTTCGCAGAGTTTGATTGTGCGAAGTCAATACAAACAAAGAAATGCACCATTTTTATTTTACTGCAAATGTTCAAAATGCTACAAAATAGAGATTTTAAACTAGATTCAGTCACAGATGCTTTGTCATGGATTTGAATGACAGCAAATATGTAGTAAACCTTATTAAAGATCTAGATAATTTCGATAAAATACATGATTGTACTCATGATAGACACAATATCAACTGAAAAAACAGTCCTGTTCAGTAATGATTGCATCACTTGTTGATGGGTTCATGCTGACTCTTGTTTGTCTTCACACCTCTAATTGCAGACACCTCGTTGGTCGAGATGGCATCACCTAACTAACCCATACAGGTGTGAAAGAACTTCCTGTCCAGAGGGGATCAGCACACCCCCCTTTAGGAGCCACTAATGGGCTGTAAGTCATTGTTAACAGAGAGGCAGATTAGATCTACCGGGACCAGACTGTTTGTGTCTGACGATGCCCAATATACACAACAAAGTAAACGATCATTTAGCCCATCAAACACTGATCTATAGGGAGATGAGTTTGGATCAGTTTTAGCTCTGCTCATTAGGACACCAGGCTGTAGCATTCACATGAACTTTGCCTCTTTAAACTTGCTGAAGACTACATTGTCAGCAGGGCCTGAAGTTAACTTTTTTGGCCAAACAGGCGTTTTAGCAGCCAATGTTTTGCCTCAAAGGATGCACAAGCATCGTTCTGGAACTTGTTAAGAATACACATTTAAGTGTTATCACGTTATTATGATTAACTGCTGTCGTAAATCAGCCACGCCATTGTTGCTAACTGTCCCGTTTGGTGTGGAAAACGTCTTCTTTTATTTTTCTTTGACTGATCCTCGTCTTTCTGTTGGTGGATTGTTTGAGCCGGCCTCTTCACCCCAATGATGTGCCCCCACCTTTTTTAGCTCAATTCTAGGAAATGACAGACTTGGTTAAAATGTGAAAAGAACGACAGTAAGTGACAAATACTTTGTAGATTGACAGTTTTACCTGCGAATTGCAAAATTCACCTTCATTCGGCGCATGGGTGGGTGTTGATTTCAGGCCCTGGTTATAGGTTTGAACCATTGTGGTGGTTCAAATGTATTTTATGTTTGGTGTTTCTCAAATTAGGATCCACTTTGACCCATAGGTTGTCTCAGAACTTCCTATGTTGCTCTGTGGTTTGGCCATCTATTCCTACAAAAACATTAAAGGAACATGCTGACTTATTAGGACTTTAACTCTGGGGGCAATGGTGAATAAGCTAGACAAGTCCATACATACCCTTCTCATCTCTGTGCTACTGTAACTCTGTCTGGTGCCCCCAGCATTAGCTTAGCCTAGCACAGATCCTGCAGGTAACCGGCTCTATGGAGTTAGATTCCTGCCAAAAGGTTGTACACAAAAAAATGTGTTGCACACAAATAAAAGTTGTTTGTTCATAAAAAAATGTGTTGCACACAAATAAAAGTTGTTTTGCAAACTGTCTTCAAACGTTACACACGCATAAAACTTGTTTTACAAACTGTCCCCAAACGTTGCACTCAAAATATCATTTATAAATTGTCCCCGAGTACAAAACGGTCTCTGCTCGCTCAAAACAGCCTCTCCTCGAGTACGAAACAACTCCACACCCCTCTGCGGCAAATTTCTGCCAAAAGTCACGTGATCCATTAGGAGTAGTTCAGACTTTGTGACAGCAGGGGGCGCTCTCAAAACAACTGAAACGCCCGGTTTGGCTGAGGAAGACAGACGGCATTTCACAGCTAACACCATGAGCACCCCACTATGAGCACCCCACAGGTGAGTTTCCAAACTTTCACGGTGAAAAATGAATTTCTGACTAGATAAATGATAGAGCATTTACAATTTCAGTTAAAGGCACCGCTATGTCACGGCAAGGGACCGTGTTACTTTTCAAATCAAATAACATGAAAGCTAGCCTGAAATTGAACACTGCTAAAACAGCTTTTGCTTTAGCCCCTCTGGTTAGCTTCTCCCTTTACTGTGGTATTTTAAATAGATAGAACCAGAGTGGATACCCAGATAAAAGCATTGTTAACAGATCATAATTTCGTGTTTTATGTTGTTGTTTTTTAACAAAAAAAATTGTTGTAGGCTTCAAGTTCCTACAAGAATAGACAGATTCCTGTAGGCACTTGAAGCCTACAACAGTAGACCTCCTCGTGAGCCAGCGAGTCGCCTCAATGACGTCATCACTTTTTCTGTTTCAGTTAAAGGCATGGGTCAATCTGTTACTTTTCAGATCTACCTTGTGTTGCACATCAATAACTGTTGTATAAAACGTTCTCTCCAAGAAAACTAAAGCACAGATGTTGATGTTTCATGGGTTTTAAAGCATGTCCTATCATACAGAAGAATCAGCCTAAGTAAATTGTTCTGTGTTGATTTTCATCAGTTCATTTTTGCTGCCCGTCTCAAAGTCATTTAACAAGTAATTCTGAACCAGTTTTAGTTTCCCAAATAAAAAAATGAATAAAATGTTTTAAATTCCTACAAGAAAATACTTGAATTTACCAGAATACAAAATTTAGATATCTGTTTTTCTTTTTAGGAATTGCTTGTACAGAGCATGTTGGAGAGGCTTCATACACGAATTCAACATGTGGTCAATCAGCAGCCACTCAACCTGGATTACCTTGAGTTTGTGTGTTCCCAAGAAGTAGTTCTTTTTAGTGTTGTGTCTGATCAGGTTCACATCCCCGAGGCCATAGTGAATGCATTGGCAGTCTTGCACACTTTAGTTGTGCAAGAGAGACAAAATCAGGCCGTTACTGTGTCTGTTCAGGTTACCCATGGAGTAACTGGACGTCCAAGATTTGATATATCTTCTGATACCCTCTTACATCTTCTAAACCAAGGTCTTCCAGTGCCATGTATTGCCAACCTATTGGGCGTGTCCACCCGTACCATATACAGAAGAATGGGAGAGTCTGCCTTTTCTGTTAGAGCCCTCTACAGCACCTGTTCTGACTCAGAGCTAGACCAATTGATATCTGACATAAAAAAAGATATGCCTCATGCTGGGTATCGCTTGGTTAAGGGAGCATTGCAGGCTAGAGGGTTCCGAGTCCAGTGGGAAAGGGTGCGGGCCTCCATGCACCGAATAGATACTGTTGGCATCCTGTGCCGGATGACCCAGCTAGGATGTGTTGTGCGGCGCACCTACTCAGTTCCTGCTCCAAAATCTCTGATGCACATCGACACCAACCACAAACTTGTTCGGTGTGTATCTTTTAATTTGTTACAAAGAGTGGAATTAAATTTAGGTTTTTACCTGCTCTGTTTGAAAGATGTTATGAGAAATTCAGAACTATGCAAATGAGACTTACTTGCACTAATTCTGTGCATTATTGTACTGTGTTTTGTCTACACAGATACAACATTGTAATCTTTGGGGCATTGATGGCTTTTCAAGAAAGGTATGTGTAATGTAAAAGAGAAATCCTTTACTATTATAGTTAGAGAAATAAAACTGTACATTCTGTTTACATTTTCTGCAGATCATGTACCTTTGTGCTGCAAACAACAATTTGTCCTCAACAGCCCTTGCCTTCTTCCAGCGATCAGTGGACACATTTGGATTTCCATTAAGGTAAATAAAGGAACTATTTGTCATTATCATGACGAATGCATTTATTTTGGCCACCATATTACATTGTATCTTGTGGGAAAATAATACAATGACTGAGGTGGTGATGAACAGGGCACTCAGGAACGGCCACGTAAAAGCTGGCTTAGAGTATATACTGAATTAACCAAAGACTAAATAAGAGTGTGTGTATGTGTGACATATTATACATTATGCTTTGCAGCTGGGTTACAGCTAAGGAGGGAGAGAACAGGGAGGGCAATCTTAGTCAGATATGCTACAGTGGGCACGGGAGGAGGAGATGGTGAGGCCAAGGACACTGAAGTTCAGGACGGTCTGATAACTCAGAGAACAGGACATACAAAGAAGGGAGTGAACATAGCTGTCTGGTGAGGTAAATGATAAATGAAATAATAAGAAGAAAGAGGGAAGAGGCAGAGCAGGGAGAGTAACCCAGCAACAGTATAGCTGACCAATCAGGCCCCACAAGGGGAACCAATATAACCCTGAGCACAATATTGTCTAAGTGCCTTTTGGGGGACCTCTGTACTAGACAAGTCTCCATCAGGTCCGTGCACGTGTAACTGCTCGGAAACGCATTTCATCTGTTGACCACAAGAATAAACACTGTGTTAAATTCATCATGGAGTCAGTTGTCAGTTTATAGAAGGATTTCCCCAACAAATTTGGTGACCCCGGACGCGATAACGTAATTGGACAGGGGAATCCAACTGGACCTTGGCATTGTGTCCACGGTCCGGTTCAGCTCAGCCACCGGACTGACATCCCGCAGCCCGTGAAGGGGACTGAGCGGCGATACTGCGACTCGTTGGTGTGATCACTGGGAGCTCTCAACAAAAGAGGTAGGCAGAAGCCTGTTTAAAATCAAAATTCTGTTATTGGCTGAAAACTAAATTGATGTGATCACATTTCAACTGTCGTAAGTGTTGTTTTAAGCGAAAAGTATTGATTGAATGTGCTGTAATTAAAGGGATATAAACAGATGAAATGTTGGGGCATGTGATGTGATTAAACAGAGAAAAAAACTAGAGAGTTGTAAGAGAATTGTTGAATAATACGGGTGGCGGTAGGAGAGGAAAAGGGACAAATAGTCAGAGGAAAATACGTCCAGATGGTTGACGAGGTAGGAGACTGCTAAGGACAGATAGTTCAGATGAGTGATTGTGAATTGCCACCCTTGGTTCTGTGTGAACAACCCGAAAAGGAATTGCAGTTAACAGATTGTCATTGTAATATTACGAGTCCACCGCGAGTGTATTTGTGCAAAGGAGTGAGAGGTCACTTTTTAAGTTGTAAAGATTATAGAGATGTGCATAAAAAGGCTCTAGATGGAGTCTTAATGAAAAAGTTGTTTGTTGTTGCATGTGTGATTTTTGTTGTGGTTTGGCTTGTTGGATTTTTTCTCACTGCTTATTTGTTGTAAAATGACGACCCCTTATGGTAAAGTGTTAGTAGGGGCAGTGAAAAAGTATGGGAGTAAAGGAGAGGAGAAAGTAGCTAAAGAGATTGTGAAAGAATGGGAGAGAGGAGGATGGATTGAGGGAGAAGGGGCGCCGTCCCCGGAGAAAGTGAATGAAATAGTGAAGTATGAAAAAAGTAAGTTGGAGTATGCGGAAAGGCAGGCAGAGGAGGAAAAGAAAAGAAAATGGTTTAAATTGACTAAACCAAAGCAGAAGGAGTATGAAGCGCAGAAAGAGAAATATGGGGTGGGGTTGAAAATGACAAATGCAATACAGAAACAATTGGGATTGACAAAACAAGATGACAAAAGTTCACCAAAAACTGAGACAGAAGCCGAACAGAATAAAACCGCTAGCGCAGAGAAAACCCCGCTGCCCGCTGAAGCGCCCCCGCCAACAAACCCTTTTTATCCAGACATAAGAAACCTAAGAATTTCCGCTCCACCTCCGCCGTATACAGGTCCAACGGCATCAAAACCCACAGTCCAAGCCCCAGTGGTAACTGCCCATTTACAGCCAAATGCATTACAAATAGACGTCCCACAGGATCCATTGATACCGGCATTAGAGGGCCGCGTACAGGATTTAGAATGTTATCTAAATTTAATGGTACAGTCAGCGTCAGGGGAGCAACAGCGGCTCCACCACAGCCAGCGGTCACAGTCCCAGCCGGCCCAAGCAAAGCTAGTACCCCATATTCAGCGTCTTTTTGCCAACAAAATCCAGAGCATTTTCACATGTCAGTAAAAGGACCCAGTCCACCTCACCACAGTACCCCACAAGACTCAGGAAGTAAGGAAGATAGCGAACAGTCAGACAGCAGCAGGGAAAGTGAGCAAACAGACAGAAGCTCTAGCTCTAGGGAAAGGACTAAAAAACGACATAAACGCAGGCCCAGATCTAGATCACAAAGTCCTCAAGACGTTTTTGTAGCAGGCACATTTAAAGGTAAATTTACCAACGAGGACCCTGACGAAGTTATGCTGCGAAGATCAACTAGAATAAGGGAAAGACTTAACAAAGAGTTCAGAGAGATAAAGGAGCAGCAAGAGAAGCTGCGTCGAACAGTGAATGAGCTCAGTGAGGGAGAGCAGACGCGCCACACACCAGAGGCGGGGCTACAATGCCCACTCCGCCCAGTAGGAGGAGGAGGAGGACTGTTGATGTACACCCCTTACAGTTTTGGTGACTTGGATGCCCTGTGTGCAAAACTCCCCTCCCTGACAGGAGGGGCTGAGCATTTCCTCACAGCTTTCAATAGTCTTACAGCAGGAGTGCAGCTGTGTTTGGGAGATCTCAGAGCAGTATTGGGTAGAGTAATGGGAGCAGATGAAGCTAGTGCTGCCCTCACCAGAGGGGGAGCTGGACCCACTGTTCCCGCATCAGTGCCTGCATCAGCAGTAACCCCTGGCATTTGGGCTGAGCTGCACCGCATGTATCCCACAGTTGGGGATCATGCAGCATGGCATGATTTAAAAAGACTAAGTGATGAAAATTTTGATGCCTATGCAGATAGAGCAAAAAAGATTTGGCAGCGTGCTATGAGGGAACCGTGGGACCAGTCCGCCGCCACAGTGGCGCTGTTCCGCCATGGGGTACTAGGGGGATTACCCACAGCAGTTCAGACACAGTTAGGAGGAGTAGTAGGCCTGCAAACAATGACCGATGCAACATGGGGCGAGAATGTGCGTCATTCCTGTCAAAACACCAAAAAGGAGCAGAGCAACAAGAAGATGAATTAAAAAGACTACAAACTCAATTGTTAAAGAAACAACTGGAAGAATTAAACAAGCCCAAGCCCAGCAAAGCTAAACAAATGACAGTCTCACAGAACCCCCAACAGTCAGAAGCCCCTCACAGTTGCAGACATGCTGTCTTTTCTGGGCCTCACAGGATACAGCCGCTCACATATCCCTGACTATACCAACAGAACTCATCGCTGTCTCACCGCCCCCCTCCTATGGACAACAGAGGCCGAGGCCGCCTTCTCTGACCTCAAAAGTGCCCTAGCAAGGGCAGAGACACTCACCTCCCCAGACTACTCACTCCCATTTCATATGGATGTTTCTGAAAACAATGGCTTTTTCAATGCCGTTTTATTTCAGAAAAAAGGGGGAGACAGACATGTACTGATGTACCACTCATCAAGGCTGGATACAGTCAGGAGCCTATGAATGGAATCAGTGGCAGCGGAGCGGCGCCACAAAAGACAAAGATGGGATATGGAGGTCTCATCAAGGAAAGATAGCAGCATCAGCCGAGATGTGCAGAATGTTGCTACCTGAGGCACACAGACCAACACATGAAGGAAGAAAACAGACTCTCCTGAATCTGTCTGAGCTGTGGTGGCACCCCAATTTGAGGGACATGGTGACACATTTTTGTCAGGAATGCAGGGTGTGTGGAGAGCATAATGTTCAGAAACCATACACCACACTAAAAGGAGCGTACCCAGTCCCCACAGCTTGTTTTCAAGATATCAGTATAGATTATACTGATATGGGCGCAGAAAATGTGGTAGGGGGAAAAAGGTATCTTCTGGTGATGGTAGACAGGTTCTCTAGGTGGGTAGAAGCCATTCCCACCGGAAAGAGGACGCAAAAACAGTGGTGAAATGGCTCAAAACTGAACTCATCCCGAGGTATGGGGTCCCCAGGCGAATAAGGTCAGATAATGGCACACATTTTAACAACAAACTACTAAGAGAAGTAGAACAGGCCCTGGGAATCACTCATGCCTTCGGATCAGTTTATCATCCACAGTCACAGGGAATGGTGGAAAGAGCAAACCAGACATTGAAGGCTAAGATAGCTAAGGCATGTGCAGGAAGCAAGTTAACATGGGTAGAAGCGCTCCCATTGGCCCTCATGGCTATGAGGTCCTCAGAAGGACGAGAAACACATTTGACCCCACATGAAATAATGACAGGGAGAAAAATGCCAGGACCTCCACTAGATGGAGGTCACATGCCAATGTTAGATGTTCAGCAAATAGAAATGACAGACTATATGAGAAAGCTAACATCTCTGGTTTCAGCCCTTTCTACGCAGGTCCAGTTGGCGAACAGGAAACCGCAGGAGGAAGCAACACTACCTGTCAAGGTAGGCGACTGGGTCAGGGTCAAAGTTCACAAGAGGAAGTGGACTGACCCCAGGTGTCCGGGCCTACGAAGTAAGGGAGGTTACTTCACACTCGGTCCAGGTTAAAGGTAAAAAAGGAGCACCTTGGCACCACCTGACACATTGTGCCCCAGCCGCACCTCCTAGCCGCCCATTGGCAGAAATTAGAAAAGCAATCCAAAATGTATAGATGGAAGAGATGTTTTGGCGGGGAACAGCCCCCACATAGTACATCCATAACTTGGAAGGCAATGGGGTTTGGGAAAAAGACAACAGTTGTCCTAGCAGTAGTAGTAGTAGTGGGAGTTGCAGCATTAGTTCTGGGGTTGGAACATGCGTATGGGGACCGAGACCACAAAGAACAATTACCCGTAGTGTCCAACCACCTCTCAGTAACAAAGGAAATGAAACTAGACGAGAGAGAAGAAGAAGAGCAGTTTGGGCAGTAGTGAAGCAACACACTAAGGGCCCATCCCCAAGGTGCGGTGCCAGATTGACTCTCCCCTATGTGAGAGACTCAACCACGTCATTTACCTTTGATTTGTGTCAGGCTATAGACTGCGGGGGGTATAATAGTTTCTACAAAAACACAGATGTGTACATCTGTGACGACTATCAAAAGGTAGAGGACTGTGAAAGGAGCGCTTCCGGACAGGTGAAAGGTAGTCTCTGTAACAGCTGGTATGACGCGGGTTGGACAACAGGAGGGTGGAAACCATGGGCGAGGTTGACAGACAAAAGAGATTGGTGGGTACAACAAGATGAATGGGAGATATTATCTATACAGCGGGACTATAGTTCAGACCCCACGAAAAATCCATAACCCTGTCAGTAAATAGAGCAATTGGGAGCAGGAACGGTCAGGATGTGTGGATGTTAGCCATAGGTGTATGGATAGCAGGGAATGACCAGATAACCCCCCTGCAGATAAATATTTGGATCCCCTCACGCACACACAGAATGACACTGACATGGCAGAGACTACAGTAAAACCCCCCTGAAGGAGGAAGACGTAATAGTGCAGGACTTCTCTAAAATGAGGGTGGAAGATGTGTTAGAGTTATCAGCAGGTGCAGGCCAGGACAATTTATGGATCAGGTGGCTAATACAGAATGCCAAAGAACAACACATGGAAGGGTGCGTGGCCTGTGCCACAGCTAGACCAGTCATGTTCACTAACCCGGCCCCGTTGTTTCCTAATGAGGACCAGCAGGATATGCATGCATGTTGAACTTCACACACTCTAAGACAGCTTCCCGCAATTGTACTACCCTAGCATCCCTCTTTCCCCCAGGCTTTGAAAAACCAGGGTATTTTACCGCCATAAAGGGGAGGGTGCAAGATATCACTGTTTCAATCTCACCGGATCAAGCAAGCCCACAATCAAACTAGGTGATATACCCAGACTGGTGTAATACAACTGTACAAAACAAAACAGCCCTAGGCCAGTGGCTAGAATAGGACTATTCTACTATTGTGGTGGTCTTAGGCTGTACTCCCAGATAAAGTTCCCAAATCAAACGTCAGGAGTTTGTGCTATGGTTAGATTAGCTATGCCCATATCTTTGGTGGGGAGTAGAGTCCACTATACCCACCATAAGGCTGTGCAACTGACCGTAAAGAGAAGGCGCAGGGCCCGTAGTATGCAAGGCCCGGCTTTTGATCCATGGGCGGGAACCCCAACCTATATAGACAGCATAGGAGTTCCTAGGGGTGTCCCGAATGAATACAAATTGGCAGATCAAATAGCCGCAGGATTTGAGAATATACCACTGCTTTCAGCCATCTTCCCCGTCACTCCCAGCAAAAATGTAGATAGGATAAATTTTGTGCATTATAATGTTTTACGCTTGAGCAATGCAACTAGGGATGCCATCGAAGGCCTGGCCGAGCAGACGGCCCCAACGTCCCTCATGGCGCTCCAGAATAGGATGGCGCTGGACATGCTGTTGGCTGAAAAAGGAGGAGTCTGTTCCATGTTCGGAGAGATGTGCTGTACGGTCATCCCTAACAACACTGCCCGGATGGGAAGGTCACCAGGGCTTTGAACCAACTTCGAGCCCTTTCCCAGGAGATGCATGACGCCTCAGGTGTATCAAATCCATTGGAGGGGTGGATGACAACCTTTTTTGGCAAATGGAAGAATCTTATCACTGCTTGTTTGACATCTATTGCTGTTTTCTCGCTATTCTAGTTACCTGTGGGTGTTGCTGTGTGCCCTGCCTGCGGACCATGACATCCGGCTCATCACCACTGCCTTGTCCAAAGAAAAAGCCGCCGCCTCCTATTCCGCTGGGATGCTGCCATTACTCACCATGCCAGAGGACGGGGAGGATGTTGAGGCACTGCAGTTAGTGTAAAAAGTGTTCGCACCTAGTAGGTGCGAAAAGGGGGAATTTGTGGGAAAATAATACAATGACTGAGGTGGTGATGAACAGGGCACTCAGGAACGGCCACGTAAAAGCTGGCTTAGAGTATACTGGATTAACCAAAGACTAAATAAGAGTGTGTGTATGTGTGACATATTATACATTATGCTTTGCAGCTGGGTTACAGCTAAGGAGGGAGAGAACAGGGAGGGCAATCTTAGTCAGATATGCTACAGTGGGCACGGAGGAGGAGATGGTGAGGCCAAGGACACTGAAGTTCAGGACGGTCTGATAACTCAGAGAACAGGACATACAAAGAAGGGAGTGAACATAGCTGTCTGGTGAGGTAAATGATAAATGAAAATAATAAGAAGAAAGAGGGAAGAGGCAGAGCAGGGAGAGTAACCCAGCAACAGTATAGCTGACCAATCAGGCCCCACAAGGGGAACCAATATAACCCTGAGCACAATATTGTCTAAGTGCCTTTGGGGGACCTCTGTACTAGACAAGTCTCCATCAGGTCCGTGCACGTGTAACTGCTCGGAAAACGCATTTCATCTGTTGACCACAAGAATAAACACTGTGTTAAATTCATCATGGAGTCAGTTGTCAGTTTATAGAAGGATTTCCCCAACAATCTTCTATTATTGATTTTCCTGCCAATACAATTGTATGTGTAATTATAAAAATATTGAGATTACACAATAAAATGTAATTTCTTAACATGCAATACATTTTTAAGAATCTGCATGATAGATTGCAGTGAACTTAAAAGTTATTCATGACGTTACTTGTTGTAAAGGTTGTAGTGTCAGTGGTATGCTAATACAAACTGGAAAGATCAGGAGTTCAATGGCCTTGGACCACATTTATCAATATGCAACAAATTTGTGTATATTTTTATTAGAGTAAGAGCAGATCATGGTGTCGAGAATGTTGACATTGCACGGCTCATGTTCTCCGTCAGAGGGACAGGAAGTTTACTAGTGTTGGGAAGAATTGTGAAATAGACTGTCTCTGCATTTGTTCAGTGATATGTCTGATGATGAACTCACTACCAAGACAACCCCAAAGAGAAGCACTTATGAACACAACAATCATCAGTGTCTCCATTTGAGATGATCTGAATATGATTACAATGACATCCATCTTCAGTTAGTCTGTAGCATTGTCATGTTCAACTGCCCCAACAAGTAGCACTTACTGAATTCAACAGTCAAGTCAATGCTAAAGTTAGAGTAATAGGAATGACTTAGAAAACATTTCAGCATTGTTCAACCAGTAAACAAGGAGAATATCCCTTTTAAACATTTCTTTATGGAGGAAATCCTGGACTTTAGAGGTCAGCAAAACTACCCCAACAAGTAGCACTTACTGCATACATGACTCAAGTCAGTGCTTGTGTTTGGGTAGTTCTGGTGCCAGATGAATGCATGTTACGAGTGTTGGGAAGTATTGTGAAATAGCCTGTCTCTGCATTTGTTCAGATATATGACAGGTGATGAACTCACTACCAAGACAACCCCAAAGAGAAGCACTTATGAACCCATTAATCAATGGTGTCTCCATTTGAGATGATCTGAATGTGATTACAATGACATCCATCTTCATTTACAGTCTGAAGCATTGTCATGTTCAACTGCCCCAACAAGTAGCACTTACTGAATTCAACAGTCAAGTCAATGCTAAAGTTAGAGTAATAAGAATGACTTACCAAAACAAGCATTTATCCAGAGACATAATCTAGAATGAATTATAACACATTTTAGCATTGTCCAACTAGTAATACAACGTAAAATAGCTGTTACTGTTAAGTCTTTAGATAAAATACTGGGAATGAGTTGTCAGAAAAACAACCCCATAGATTAGCACTAACTAAAATCAATCCAATGCCAAAACTCGAGTTAGACCAAAGTCAAAAGTCTTACAGTAAGCAACCTTTGTTGCTCATGATCTTCTCCATAGTCCGATGTTCTTCTGGCATCTTCTGTGTAGTGATATAGAAGCAGTGGAAGTGGTTCCTTACACAGATTGCCATCTTAAATACTGAATGCAGTCATTTCCACTCAACTCCACCTTCTTTTTATCAAGTTTCAGTGGTGTTTGTCTATTGTAAGGAAGGAATGGCTTCATGAATAGGACAACCATCATCCCAATGTATGCCATTACCAGTCTATGAGTGGTCCAATAACTTTCTTTGGGGCAACTCCTTTTTCCTCCAGATAGAGCTCATTCAGCAATAGAAAGTACCACTTAGTGCTGAATATCTATTCCAAACCCCCATTCTTTTATTTATTTAGCTAGCGGTGGGACAACTGGTGAAATGTACTTGTTCTGCATGTGTTAGTGTCTGATGATGAACTCACTACCAAGACAACCCCAAAGAGAAGCACTTATGAACCCATTAATCATCAGTGTCTCCATTTGAGATGATCTGAAAGTGATGACAATGACATCCATCTTCATTTACACTCTGTAGCATTGTCATGTTCAACTGCCCCAACAAGTAGCACTTACTGAATTCAACAGTCAAGTCAATACTAAAGTTAGGGTAATAGTAATAACATTTTAGCATTGTTCAACCAGTAACCAGGAAGAATATCCTTTTACAACTTCTTCTTGGAGGAAATCTGGACTTCAGAGGTCAGTAAAACTACCCCAACAAGTAGCACTTACTGCATACATAACTCAAGTCAGTGCTTGTGTTTGGGTAGTTCTGGTGCCAGATGAATGCATTTTACTAGTGTGGGAAGAATTGTGAAATAGCCTGTCTCTGCATTTGTTCAGAGATATGTCTGATGATGAACTCACAACCAAGACAACCCAAAGAGAAGCACTTATGAACACAATAATCATTAGTGTCTCCATTTGAGGTGATCTGAATGTGATTACAATGACATCCATCTAAAGTAGTATTTAGCATTGTCATATTCAACTGCCCAACAAGTAGCACTTACTGAATTCACAGTCAAGTCAATACTAAAGTTAGGGTAATAGTAATAACATTTTAGCATTGTTCAACCAGTAACCAGGAAGAATATCCTTTTACAACTTTCTTCTTGGAGGCAATCCTAGAATTCAGAGGTCAGCAAAACTACCCCAACAAGTAGCACTTATTGCATACATGACTCAAGTCAGTGCTTGTGTTTGGGTAGTTTTGCTGTCAGATGATTTCATTTTACTAGTGTTGGGAAGAATTGTGAAATAGACTGTCTCTGCATTTTTTCAGTGATATGTCTGATGATGAACTCACAACCAAGACAACCCCAAAGAGAAGCACTTATGAACACAATAATCATCAGTGTCTCCATTTGAGGTGATCTGAATGTAATTACAATGACATCCATCTTCAGTTAGTCTGTAGCATTGTCATGTTCAACTACCCCAACAAGTAGCACTTACTGAATTAAACAGTCAAGTCAATGCTAAAGTTAGAGTAATAGGAATGACTTAGAAAAAATGTCAGCATTGTTTAACCAGTAACCTTGGAGAATATCCCTTTTAAACATTTCTTTGTGGAGGAAATCCTGGACTTTAGAGGTCAGCAAAACTACCCCAACAAGTAGCACTTACTGCATACATAACTCAAGTCAGTGCTTGGGTTTGGGTAGTTCTGGTGCCAGATGAATGCATTTTACTAGTGTTGGGAAGAATTGTGAATTGGCCTGTCCCTGCATTTGTTCAGAGATATGTCTGATGATAAACTCACTACAAAGACAACCCCAAAGAGAAGCACTTATGAACACAATAATCATCATTGTCTCCATTTGAGGTGATTTGAATGTGATTACAATGACATCCATCTTCATTTATAGTCTGTAGCATTGTCATGTTCAACTTCCCCAACAAGTAGCACTTACTGAATTCAACAGTCAAGTCAATGCTAAAGTTAGGGTAATAGGAATGACTTAGAAAACATTTCAGCATTGTTCAACCAGTAACCAAGGAGAATAACCCTTTTAAACATTTCTTTATGGAGGAAATCCTGGACTTTAGAGGTCAGCAAAACTACCCCAACAAGTAGAACTTACTGCATACACAACTCAAGTCAGTGCTGGGTTTGGGTAGTTCTGGTGCCAGATGATTGCAGTTTACTAGTGTGGGGAAGAATTGTGAAATAGCCTGTCTCTACATTTGTTCAGAGATATGTCTGATGATGAACTCACTACCAAGACAACCCCAAAGAGAAGCACTTATGAACACAATCATCAGTGTCTCCATTTGAGGTGATCTGAATGTGATTACAATGACATCCATTTAAAATTAGTATTTAGCATTGTCATGTTCAACTGCCCCAACAAGTAGCACTTACTGAATTCAACAGTCAAGTCAATGCTAAAGGTAGAGTAATAAGAATGACTTACCAAAACAATCATTTACCCAGAGACACAATCTAGAATGAATTATATCACATTTTAGCATTGTCCAACTAGTAATACAACGTAAAATAGCTGTTACTGTTAAGTCTTTCGATAAAATACTGGGAATCAGGTGTCAGAAAAACAACCCAATAGATTAGCAATAACTAAAATCAATCCAATGCCAATGCTTGAGTTAGACCAACGTCAAAGTCTTACAGTAAGCAACCTTCTTTGCCATGATCTTCTCCATAGTCCCAATGTTTCTTCTGGCATCTTCTGTGTTGTGGAAGTGGTTCCTTACACAGATGTGCCATCTTAAATACTGAATGCAGCCATTTTCATCAACCCCACCTTCTTTTTGATCAAGTTTCAGTGGTCTTGTCTATTGTAAGTAAGGAATGGCTTCATGAATAGACAACCATCATCCCAACGTATGCCTTAACAGTCTATGAGTGGTCAATTAGAGTCCAATAACTTTCTTTGGGGCAACTCCTTTTTCCTCCAGATAGAGCTCATTCAGCATTAGAAAGTACCAGTTAGTGCTGAATATCTATTCCAAAACCCCCATTCTTTATTTATTTAGCTAGCGGTGGGACAACTGGTGAAATGTACTTGTTCTGCATGTGTTAGTGTCTGATGATGAACTCACTACCAAGACAACCCCAAAGAGAAGCACTTATGAACCCATTAATCATCAGTGTCTCCATTTGAGATGATCTGAATGTGATTACAATGACATCCATCTTCATTACAGTCTGTAGCATTGTCATGTTCAACTGCCCCAACAAGTAGCACTTACTGAATTCAACAGTCAAGTCAATACTAAAGTTAGGGTAATAGTAATAACATTTTAACATTGTTCAACCATTAACCAGGAAGAATATCCTTTTAAACATTTCTTCATGGAGGAAATCCTGGACTTTAGAGGTCAGCAAAACTACCCCAACAAGTAGCACTTACTGCATACATGACTCAAGTCAGTGCTTGTGTTTGGGTAGTTCTGGTGCCAGATGAATGCATGTTACGAGTGTTGGGAAGTATTGTGAAATAGCCTGTCTCTGCATTTGTTCAGATATATGACAGATGATGAACTCACTACCAAGACAACCCCAAAGAGAAGCACTTATGAACCCATTAATCAATGGTGTCTCCATTTGAGATGATCTGAATGTGATTACAATGACATCCATCATCATTTACAGTCTGAAGCATTATCATGTTCAACTGCCCCAACAAGTAGCACTTACTGAATTCAACAGTCAAGTCAATGCTAAAGTTAGAGTAATAAGAATGACTTACCAAAACAAGCATTTATCCAGAGACACAATCTAGAATGAATTATAACACATTTTAGCATTGTCCAACTAGTAATACAACGTAAAATAGCTGTTACTGTTAAGTCTTTAGATAAAATACTGGGAATGAGTTGCCAGAAAAACAACCCCATAGATTAGCACTAACTAAAATCAATCCAATGCCAAAACTCGAGTTAGACCAAAGTCAAAGTCTTACAGTAAGCAACCTTTGTTGCTCATGATCTTCTCCATAGTCCCAATGTTTCTTCTGGCATCTTCTGTGTAGTGATATAGAAGCAGTGGAAGTGGTTCCTTACACAGATTTGCCATCTTAAATACTGAATGCAGTCATTTCCACTCAACTCCACCTTCTTTTTGATCAAGTTTCAGTGGTGTTGTCTATTGTAAGGAAGGAATGGCTTCATGAATAGACAACCATCATCCCAATGTATGCCATTACCAGTCTATGAGTGGTCCAATAACTTTCTTTGGGGCAACTCCTTTTTCCTCCAGATAGAGCTCATTCAGCAATAGAAAGTACCACTTAGTGCTGAATATCTATTCCAAAACCCCCATTCTTTTATTTATTTAGCTAGCGGTGGGACAACTGGTGAAATGTACTTGTTCTGCATGTGTTAGTGTCTGGTGATGAACTCACTACCAAGACAACCCCAAAGAGAAGCACTTATGAACCCATTAATCATCAGTGTCTCCATTTGAGATGATCTGAAAGTGATGACAATGACATCCATCTTCATTTACACTCTGTAGCATTGTCATTTTCAACTGCCCCAACAAGTAGCACTTACTGAATTCAACAGTCAAGTCAATACTAAAGTTAGGGTAATAGTAATAACATTTTAGCATTGTTCAACCAGTAACCAGGAAGAATATCCTATTACAACTTTCTTCTTGGAGGAAATCCTGGACTTCAGAGGTCAGCAAAACTACCCCAACAAGTAGCACTTACTGCATACATAACTCAAGTCAGTGCTTGTGTTTGGGTAGTTCTGGTGCCAGATGAATGCATTTTACTAGTGTTGGGAAGAATTGTGAAATAGACCGTCTCTGCATTTGTTCAGAGATATGTCTGATGATGAACTCACAACCAAGACAACCCCAAAGAGAAGCACTTATGAACACAATAATCATTAGTGTCTCCATTTGAGGTGATCTGAATGTGATTACAATGACATCCATCTAAAGTTAGTATTTAGCATTGTCATATTCAACTACCCCAACAAGTAGCACTTACTGAATTCAACAGTCAAGTCAATACTAAAGTTAGGGTAATAGTAATAACATTTTAGCATTGTTCAACCAGTAACCAGGAAGAATATCCTTTTACAACTTTCTTCTTGGAGGCAATCCTAGAATTCAGAGGTCAGCAAAACTACCCCAACAAGTAGCACTTATTGCATACATGACTCAAGTCAGTGCTTGTGTTTGGGTAGTTTTTCTGTCAGATTATTTCATTTTACTAGTGTTGGGAAGAATTGTGAAATAGACTGTCTCTGCATTTTTTCAGTGATGTGTCTGATGATGAACTCACAACCAAGACAACCCCAAAGAGAAGCACTTATGAACACAATAATCATCAGTGTCTCCATTTGAGGTGATTTGAATGTAATTACAATGACATCCATCTTCAGTTAGTCTGTAGCATTGTCATGTTCAACTACCCCAACAAGTAGCACTTACTGAATTAAACAGTCAAGTCAATGCTAAAGTTAGAGTAATAGGAATGACTTAGAAAACATTTCAGCATTGTTTAACCAGTAACCAGGGAGAATATCCCTTTTAAACATTTCTTTGTGGAGGAAATCCTGGACTTTAGAGGTCAGCAAAACTACCCCAACAAGTAGCACTTACTGCATACACAACTCAAGTCAATGCTTTGGTTTGGGTAGTTCTGGTGCCAGATGAATGCATTTTACTAGTGTTGGGAAGAAATGTGAAATAGCCTTGTCTCTGCATTTGTTCAGTGATATGTCTGATGATGAACTCACTACCAAGACAACCCCAAAGAGAAGCACTTATGAACACAATAATCATCAGTGTCTCCATTTGAGGTGATCTGAATGTGATTACAATGACATCCATCTAAAATTAGTATTTAGCATTGTCATGTTCAACTTCCCCAACAAGTAGCACTTACTGAATTCAACAGTCAAGTCAATGCTAAAGTTAGAGTAATAAGAATGACTTACCAAAACAATCATTTACCCAGAGACACAATCTAGAATGAATTATATCACATTTTAGCATTGTCCAACTAGTAATACAACGTAAAATAGCTGTTACTGTTAAGTCTTTCGATAAAATACTGGGAATCAGTTGTCAGAAAAACAACCCCATAGATTAGCACTAACTAAAATCAATCCAATGCCAATGCTTGAGTTAGACCAACGTCAAAGTCTTACAGTAAGCAACTTTCTTTGCCCATGATCTTCTCCATAGTCCCAATGTTTCTTCTGGCATCTTCTGTGTTGTGGAAGTGGTTCCTTACACAGATGTGCCATCTTAAATACTGAATGCAGCCATTTTCACTCAACCACACCTTCTTTTTGATCAAGTTTCAGTGGTCTTGTCTATTGTAAGTAAGGAATGGCTTCATGAATAGACAACCATCATCCCAACGTATGCCATTAACAGTCTATGAGTGGTCAATTAGAGTCCAATAACTTTCTTTGGGGCAACTCCTTTTTCCTCCAGATAGAGCTCATTCAGCATTAGAAAGTACCAGTTAGTGCTGAATATCTATTCCAAAACCCCCATTATTTTATTTATTTAGCTAGCGGTGGGACAACTGGTGAAATGTACTTGTTCTGCATGTGTTAGTGTCTGATGATGAACTCACTACCAAGACAAATGTCAGCATTGTTTAACCAGTAACCAGGGAGAATATCCCTTTTAAACATTTCTTTGTGGAGGAAATCCTGGACTTTAGAGGTCAGCAAAACTACCCCAACAAGTAGCACTTACTGCATACATAACTCAAGTCAGTGCTTGGGTTTGGGTAGTTCTGGTGCCAGATGAATGCATTTTACTAGTGTTGGGAAGAATTGTGAATTGGCCTGTCCCTGCATTTGTTCAGAGATATGTCTGATGATAAACTCACTACAAAGACAACCCCAAAGAGAAGCACTTATGAACACAATAATCATCATTGTCTCCATTTGAGGTGATCTGAATGTAATTACAATGACATCCATCTTCAGTTAGTCTGTAGCATTGTCATGTTCAACTACCCCAACAAGTAGCACTTACTGAATTAAACAGTCAAGTCAATGCTAAAGTTAGAGTAATAGGAATGACTTAGAAAAAATGTCAGCATTGTTTAACCAGTAACCTTGGAGAATATCCCTTTTAAACATTTCTTTGTGGAGGAAATCCTGGACTTTAGAGGTCAGCAAACTACCCCAACAAGTAGCACTTACTGCATACATAACTCAAGTCAGTGCTTGGGTTTGGGTAGTTCTGGTGCCAGATGAATGCATTTTACTAGTGTTGGGAAGAATTGTGAATTGGCCTGTCCCTGCATTTGTTCAGAGATATGTCTGATGATAAACTCACTACAAAGACAACCCCAAAGAGAAGCACTTATGAACACAATAATCATCAGTGTCTCCATTTGAGGTGATTTGAATGTGATTACAATGACATCCATCTTCATTTACAGTCTGTAGCATTGTCATGTTCAACTGCCCCAACAAGTAGCACTTACTGAATTCAACAGTCAAGTCAATGCTAAAGTTAGGGTAATAGGAATGACTTAGAAAACATTTCAGCACTGTTCAACCAGTAACCAAGGAGAATATCCCTTTTAAACATTTCTTTGTGGAGGAAATCCTGGACTTTAGAGGTCAGCAAAACTACCCCAACAAGTAGCACTTACTGCATACACAACTCAAGTCAATGCTTGGGTTTGGTTAGTTCTGGTGCCAGATGAATGCATTTTACTAGTGTTGGGAAGAATTGTGAAATAGCCTGTCTCTGCATTTGTTCAGAGATATGTCTGATGATGAACTCACTACCAAGACAACCCCAAAGAGAAGCACTTATGAACACAATAATCATCAGTGTCTCCATTTGAGGTGATCTGAATGTGATTACAATGACATCCATCTAAAATTAGTATTTAGCATTGTCATGTTCAACTGCCCCAACAAGTAGCACTTACTGAATTCAACAGTCAAGTCAATGCTAAAGTTAGAGTAATAAGAATGACTTACCAAAACAATCATTTACCCAGAGACACAATCTAGAATGAATTATATCACATTTTAGCATTGTCCAACTAGTAATACAACGTAAAATAGCTGTTACTGATAAGTCTTTCGATAAAATACTGGGAATCAGTTGTCAGAAAAACAACCCCATACATTAGCAATAACTAAAATCAATCCAATGCCAATGCTTGAGTTAGACCAACGTCAAAGTCTTACAGTAAGCAACCTTCTTTGCCCATGATCTTCTCCATAGTCCCAATGTTTCTTCTGGCATCTTCTGTGTTGTGGAAGTGGTTCCTTACACAGATGTGCCATCTTAAATACTGAATGCAGCCATTTTCACTCAACCCCACCTTCTTTTTGATCAAGTTTCAGTGGTCTTGTCTATTGTAAGTAAGGAATGGCTTCATTAATAGACAACCATCATCCCAACGTATGCCATTAACAGTCTATGAGTGGTCAATTAGAGTCCAATAACTTTCTTTGGGGCAACTCCTTTTTCCTCCAGATAGAGCTCATTCAGCATTAGAAAGTACCAGTTAGTGCTGAATATCTATTCCAAAACCCCCATTCTTTTATTTATTTAGCTAGCGGTGGGACAACTGGTGAAATGTACTTGTTCTGCATGTGTTAGTGTCTGATGATGAACTCACTACCAAGACAACCCCAAAGACAAGCACTTATGAACCCATTAATCATCAGTGTCTCCATTTGAGATGATCTGAATGTGATTACAATGACATCCATCTTCATTTACAGTCTGTAGCATTGTCATGTTCAACTGCCCCAACAAGTAGCACTTACTGAATTCAACAGTCAAGTCAATACTAAAGTTAGGGTAATAGTAATAACATTTTAACATTGTTCAACCATTAACCAGGAAGAATATCCTTTTAAACATTTCTTTGTGGAGGAAATCCTGGACTTTAGAGGTCAGCAAAACTACCCCAACAAGTAGCACTTACTGCATACATAACTCAAGTCAGTGCTTGGGTTTGGGTAGTTCTGGTGCCAGATGAATGCATTTTACTAGTGTTGGGAAGAATTGTGAAATAGACTGTCCCTGCATTTGTTCAGAGATATGTCTGATGATAAACTCACTACAAAGACAACCCCAAAGAGAAGCACTTATGAACACAATAATCATCATTGTCTCCATTTGAGGTGATTTGAATGTGATTACAATGACATCCATCTTCATTTATAGTCTGTAGCATTGTCATGTTCAACTTCCCCAACAAGTAGCACTTACTGAATTCAACAGTCAAGTCAATGCTAAAGTTAGGGTAATAGGAATGACTTAGAAAACATTTCAGCATTGTTCAACCAGTAACCAAGGAGAATAACCCTTTTAAACATTTCTTTATGGAGGAAATCCTGGACTTTAGAGGTCAGCAAAACTACCCCAACAAGTAGAACTTACTGCATACACAACTCAAGTCAGTGCTTGGGTTTGGGTAGTTCTGGTGCCAGATGATTGCAGTTTACTAGTGTTGGGAAGAATTGTGAAATAGCCTGTCTCTACATTTGTTCAGAGATATGTCTGATGATGAACTCACTACCAAGACAACCCCAAAGAGAAGCACTTATGAACACAATAATCATCAGTGTCTCCATTTGAGGTGATCTGAATGTGATTACAATGACATCCATTTAAAATTAGTATTTAGCATTGTCATGTTCAACTGCCCCAACAAGTAGCACTTACTGAATTCAACAGTCAAGTCAATGCTAAAGGTAGAGTAATAAGAATGACTTACCAAAACAATCATTTACCCAGAGACACAATCTAGAATGAATTATATCACATTTTAGCATTGTCCAACTAGTAATACAACGTAAAATAGCTGTTACTGTTAAGTCTTTCGATAAAATACTGGAATCAGTTGTCAGAAAAACAACCCCATAGATTAGCACTAACTAAAATCAATCCAATGCCAATGCTTGAGTTAGACCAACGTCAAAGTCTTACAGTAAGCAACTTTCTTTGCCCATGATCTTCTCCATAGTCCCAATGTTTCTTCTGGCATCTTCTGTGTTGTGGAAGTGGTTCCTTACACAGATGTGCCATCTTAATACTGAATGCAGCCATTTTCACTCAACCACACCTTCTTTTTGATCAAGTTTCAGTGGTCTTGTCTATTGTAAGTAAGGAATGGCTTCATGAATAGACAACCATCATCCCACGTATGCCATTAACAGTCTATGAGTGGTCAATTAGAGTCCAATAACTTTCTTTGGGGCAACTCCTTTTTCCTCCAGATAGAGCTCATTCAGCATTAGAAAGTACCAGTTAGTGCTGAATATCTATTCCAAAACCCCCCATTCTTTTATTTATTTAGCTAGCGGTGGGACACTGGTGAAATGTACTTGTTCTGCATGTGTTAGTGTCTGATGATGAACTCACTACCAAGACAAATGTCAGCATTGTTTAACCAGTAACCAGGGAGAATATCCCTTTTAAACATTTCTTTGTGGAGGAAATCCTGGACTTTAGAGGTCAGCAAAACTACCCAACAAGTAGCACTTACTGCATACATAACTCAAGTCAGTGCTTGGGTTTGGGTAGTTCTGGTGCCAGATGAATGCATTTTACTAGTGTTGGGAAGAATTGTGAATTGGCCTGTCCCTGCATTTGTTCAGAGATATGTCTGATGATAAACTCACTACAAAGACAACCCCAAAGAGAAGCACTTATGAACACAATAATCATCATTGTCTCCATTTGAGGTGATCTGAATGTAATTACAATGACATCCATCTTCAGTTAGTCTGTAGCATTGTCATGTTCAACTACCCCAACAAGTAGCACTTACTGAATTAAACAGTCAAGTCAATGCTAAAGTTAGAGTAATAGGAATGACTTAGAAAAAATGTCAGCATTGTTTAACCAGTAACCTTGGAGAATATCCCTTTTAAACATTTCTTTGTGGAGGAAATCCTGGACTTTAGAGGTCAGCAAAACTACCCAACAAGTAGCACTTACTGCATACATAACTCAAGTCAGTGCTTGGGTTTGGGTAGTTCTGGTGCCAGATGAATGCATTTACTAGTGTTGGAAGAATTGTGAATTGGCCTGTCCTGCATTTGTTCAGAGATATGTCTGATGATAAACTCACTACAAAGACAACCCCAAAGAGAAGCACTTATGAACACAATAATCATCAGTGTCTCCATTTGAGGTGATTTGAATGTGATTACAATGACATCCATCTTCATTTACAGTCTGTAGCATTGTCATGTTCAACTGCCCCAACAAGTAGCACTTACTGAATTCAACAGTCAAGTCAATGCTAAAGTTAGGGTAATATGAATGACTTAGAAAACATTTCAGCACTGTTCAACCAGTAACCAAGGAGAATATCCCTTTTAAACATTTCTTTGTGGAGGAAAATCCTGGACTTTAGAGGTCAGCAAAAACTACCCCAACAAGTAGCACTTACTGCATACACAACTCAAGTCAATGCTTGGGTTTGGTTAGTTCTGGTGCCAGATGAATGCATTTTACTAGTGTTGGGAATAACTTAAATCAATCCAATGCTTGAGTTAGACCAACGTCAAAGTCTTACAGTAAGCAACCTTCTTTGCCCATGATCTTCTCCATAGTCCAATGTTTCTTCTGGCATCTTCTGTGTTGTGGAAGTGGTTCCTTACACAGATGTGCCATCTTAAATACTGAATGCAGCCATTTTCACTCAACCCCACCTTCTTTTTGATCAAGTTTCAGTGGTCTTGTCTATTGTAAGTAAGGAATGGCTTCATGAATAGACAACCATCATCCCAACGTATGCCATTAACAGTCTATGAGTGGTCAATTAGAGTCCAATAACTTTCTTTGGGGGCAACTCCTTTTTCCTCCAGATAGAGCTCATTCAGCATTAGAAAGTACCAGTTAGTGCTGAATATCTATTCCAAAACCCCCATTCTTTTATTTATTTAGCTAGCGGTGGGACAACTGGTGAAATGTACTTGTTCTGCATGTGTTAGTGTCTGATGATGAACCACTACCAAGACAACCCCAAAGAGAAGCACTATGACCCATTAATCATCAGTGTCTCCATTTGAGATGATCTGAATGTGATTACAATGACATCCATCTTCATTTACAGTCTGTAGCATTGTCATGTTCAACTGCCCCAACAAGTAGCACTTACTGAATTCAACAGTCAAGTCAATACTAAAGTTAGGGTAATAGTAATAACATTTAACATTGTTCAACCTTAACCAGGAAGAATATCCTTTAAACATTTCTTATGGAGGAAATCCTGGACTTTAGAGGTCAGCAAACTACCCCAACAAGTAGCACTTACTGCATACATGACTCAAGTCAGTGCTTGTGTTTGGGTAGTTCTGGTGCCAGATGAATGCATGTTACGAGTGTTGGGAAGTATTGTGAAATAGCCTGTCTCTGCATTTGTTCAGATATATGACAGATGATGAACTCACTACAAGACAACCCCAAAGAGAAGCACTTATGAACCCATTAATCAATGGTGTCTCCATTTGAGATGATCTGAATGTGATTACAATGACATCCATCATCATTTACAGTCTGAAGCATTATCATGTTCAACTGCCCCAACAAGTAGCACTTACTGAATTCAACAGTCAAGTCAATGCTAAGTTAGAGTAATAAGAAGGACTTACCAAAACAAGCATTTATCCAGAGACACAATCTAGAATGAATTATAACACATTTTAGCATTGTCCAACTAGTAATACAACGTAAAATAGCTGTTACTGTTAAGTCTTTAGATAAAATACTGGGAATGAGTTGTCCGAAAAACACCCCATACATTAGCAATAACTAAAATCAATCCAATGCCAAAACTCGAGTTAGACCAAAGTCAAAGTCTTACAGTAAGCACCTTTGTTGCTCATGATCTTCTACATAGTCCCGATGTTTCTTCTGGCATCTTCTGTGTAGTGATATAGAAGCAGTGGAAGTGGTTCCTTACACAGATTGCCATCTTAAATACTGAATGCAGTCATTTCCACTCAACTCCACCTTCTTTTTGATCAAGTTTCAGTGGTGTTGTCTATTGTAAGGAAGGAATGGCTTCATGAATAGACAACCATCATCCCAATGTATGCCATTACCAGTCTATGAGTGGTCCAATAACTTTCTTTGGGGCAACTCCTTTTTCCTCCAGATAGAGCTCATTCAGCAATAGAAAGTACCACTTAGTGCTGAATATCTATTCCCAAAACCCCCATTCTTTTATTTATTTAGCTAGCGGTGGGACAACTGGTGAAATGTACTTGTTCTGCATGTGTTAGTGTCTGGTGATGAACTCACTACCAAGACAACCCCAAAGAGAAGCACTTATGAACCCATTAATCATCAGTGTCTCCATTTGAGATGATCTGAAAGTGATGACAATGACATCCATCTTCATTACACTCTGTAGCATTGTCATGTTCAACTGCCCCAACAAGTAGCACTTACTGAATTCAACAGTCAGTCATACTAAAGTTAGGGTAATAGTAATAACATTTTAGCATTGTTCAACCAGTAACCAGAAGAATATCCTTTTACAACTTTCTTCTTGGAGGAAATCCTGGACTTCAGAGGTCAGCAAAACTACCCCAACAAGTAGCATTATTGCATACATAACTCAAGTCAGTGCTTGTGTTTGGGTAGTTCTGGTGCCAGATGAATGCATTTTACTAGTGTTGGGAAGAATTGTGAAATAGACCGTCTCTGCATTTGTTCAGAGATATGTCTGATGATGAACTCACAACCAAGACAACCCCAAAGAGAAGCACTTATGAACACAATAATCATAGTGTCCATTTGAGGTGATCTGAATGTGATTACAATGACATCCATCTAAAGTAGTATTAGCATTGTCATATTCAACTGCCCCAACAAGTAGCACTTACTGAATTCAACAGTCAAGTCAATACTAAAGTTAGGGAATAGTAATAACATTTTAGCATTGTTCAACCAGTAACCAGGAAGAGATCCTTTTAAAACTTTTTTTGGAGGCAATCCTAGAATTCAGAGGTCAGCAAAACTACCCCAACAAGTAGCACTTATTGCATACATGACTCAAGTCAGTGCTTGTGTTTGGGTAGTTTTTCTGTCAGATTATTTCATTTTACTAGTGTTGGGAAGAATTGTGAAATAGACTGTCTCTGCATTTTTCAGTGATATGTCTGATGATGAAACTCACAACAAGACAACCCCAAAGAGAAGCACTTATGAACACAATAATCATCAGTGTCTCCATTTGAGGTGATCTGAATGTAATTACAATGACATCCATCTTCAGTTAGTCTGTAGCATTGTCATGTTAAACTACCCCAACAAGTAGCACTTACTGAATTAACAGTCAAGTCAATGCTAAAGTTAGAGTAATAGGAATGACTTAAAAAAATGTCAGCATTGTTTAACCAGTAACCAGGGAGAATATCCCTTTTAAACATTTCTTTGTGGAGGAAATCCTGGACTTTAGAGGTCAGCAAAACTACCCAACAAGTAGCACTTACTGCATACATAACTCAAGTCAGTGCTTGGGTTTGGGTAGTTCTGGTGCCAGATGAATGCATTTTACTAGTGTTGGGAAGAATTGTGAATGGCCTGTCCCTGCATTTGTTCAGAGATATGTCTGATGAAATCACTACAAAGACAACCCCAAAGAGAAGCACTTATGAACACAATAATCATCATTGTCTCCATTTGAGGTGATTTGAATGTGATTACAATGACATCCATCTTCATTTACAGTCTGTAGCATTGTCATGTTCAACTGCCCCAACAAGTAGCACTTACTGAATTCAACAGTCAAGTCAATGCTAAAGTTAGGGTAATAGGAAGACTTAGAAACATTTCAGCACTGTTCAACCAGTACCAAGGAGAATATCCCTTTTAAACATTCTGGTGGAGGAAATCCTGGACTTAGAGGTCAGCAAAACTACCCCAACAAGTAGCACTTACTGCATACACACTCAAGTCAATGCTTTGGTTTGGGTAGTTCTGGTGCCAGATGAATGCATTTTACTAGTGTTGGGAAGAAATGTGAAATAGCCTGTCTCTGCATTTGTTCAGTGATATGTCTGATGATGAACTCCACTACCAAGACAACCCCAAAGAGAAGCATTATGAACACAATAATCATCAGTGTCTCCATTTGAGGGTGATCTGAATGTGAGTACAATGACATCCATCTAAAATTAGTATTTAGCATTGTCACTGTTCACTGCCCAACAAGTAGCACTTACTGAATTCAACAGTCAAGTCAATACTAAAGTTAGGGTAATGTAATAACATTTTAACATTGTTCAACCATTAACCAGGAAGAATATCCTTTTAAACATTTCTTCATGGAGGAAATCTGGACTCAGAGGTCAGCAAAACTACCCAACAAGTAGCACTTACTGCATACATGACTCAAGTCAGTGCTTGTGTTTGGGTAGTTTTGCTGTCTGATGATTTCATTTTACTAGGTGGGGAAAAATTGTGAAATAGACTGTCTCTGCATTTGTTCAGTGATATGTCTGATGATGAACTCACTACCAAGACAACCCCAAAGAGAAGCACTTATGAACACAACAATCATCAGTCTCCATTTGAGATGATCTGAATATGATTCAATGACATCCATCTTCAGTTAGTCTGTAGCATTGTCATGTTCAACTGCCCCAACAAGTAGCACTTACTGAATTCAACAGTCAAGTCATGCTAAAGTTAGGGTAATAGGAATGACTTAGAAAACATTTCAGCATTGTTCAACCAGTAAACAAGGAGAATATCCCTTTTAAACATTTCTTTATGGAGGAAATCCTGGACTTTAGAGGTCAGCAAAACTACCCAACAAGTAGCACTTACTGCATACATGACTCAAGTCAGTGCTTGTGTTTGGTAGTTCTGGTGCCAGATGAATGCATGTTACGAGTGTTGGGAAGTATTGTGAAATAGCCTGTCTCTGCATTTGTTCAGATATATGACAGGTGATGAACTCACTACCAAGACCACCCCAAAGAGAAGCACTTATGAACCCATTAATCAATGGTGTCTCCATTTGAGATGATCTGAATGTGATTACAATGACATCCATCTTCATTTACAGTCTGAAGCATTGTCATGTTCAACTGCCCCAACAAGTAGCACTTACTGAATTCAACAGTCAGTCAATGCTAAAGTTAGAGTAATAAGAATGACTTACCAAAACAAGCATTTATCCAGAGACACAATCTAGAATGAATTATAACACATTTTAGCATTGTCCAACTAGTAATACAACGTAAATAGCTGTTACTGTTAAGTCTTTAGATAAAATACTGGGAATGAGTTGTCAGAAAAACACCCCATAGATTAGCACTAACTAAAATCATCCAATGCAAAACTCGAGTTAGACCAAAGTCAAGTCTTACAGTAAGCAACCTTTGTTGCTCATGATCTTCTCCATAGTCCCGATGTTCTTCTGGCATCTTCTGTGTAGTGATATAGAAGCAGTGGAAGTGGTTCCTTACACAGATTTGCCATCTTAATACTGAATGCAGTCATTTCCACTCAACTCCACTCTTTTTGATCAAGTTTCAGTGGTGTTGTCTATTGTAAGGAAGGAATGGCTTCATGAATAGACAACCATCATCCAATGTATGCCATTACCAGTCTATGAGTGGTCCAATAACTTTCTTTGGGGCAACTCCTTTTCCTCCAGATAGAGCTCATTCAGCAATAGAAAGTACCACTTAGTGCTGAATATCTATTCCAAAACTCCCATTCTTTTATTTATTTAGCTAGCGGTGGGACAACTGGTGAAATGTACTTGTTCTGCAGGTGTTAGTGTCTGGTGATGAACTCACTACCAAGAAACCCAAAGAGAAGCACTTATGAACCATTAATCATCAGTGTCTCCATTTGAGATGATCTGAAAGTGATGACAATGACATCCATCTTCATTTACACTCTGTTAGCATTGTCATGTTCAACTGCCCCAACAAGAGCACTTACTGAATTCAACAGTCAAGTCAATACTAAAGTTAGGGTAATAGTAATAACATTTTAGCATTGTTCAACCAGTAACCAGGAAGAATATCCTTTTACAACTTCTTCTTGGAGGCAATCCTAGAATTCAGAGGTCAGCAAAACTACCCCAACAAGTAGCACTTATTGCATACATGACTCAAGTCAGTGCTTGTGTTTGGGTAGTTTTTCTGTCAGATGATTTCATTTTACTAGTGTTGGGAAGAATTGTGAAATAGACTGTCTCTGCATTTTTTCAGTGATATGTGATGAACTCACAACCAAGACAACCCCAAAGAGAAGCACTTATGAACACAATAACATCAGTGTCTCCATTGAGGTGATCTGAATGTAATTACAATGACATCCATCTTCAGTTAGTCTGTAGCATTGTCATGTTCAACTACCCCAACAAGTAGCATTACTGAATTAAACAGTCAAGTCAATGCTAAAGTTAGAGTAATAGGAATGACTTAGAAAAAAATGTCAGCATTGTTTAACCAGTAACCAGGGAGAATATCCCTTTTAAACATTTATTTATGGAGGAAATCCTGGACTCAGAGGTCAGCAAAACTACCCCAACAAGTAGCACTTACTGCATACACAACTCAAGTCAGTGCTTGGTTGGGTAGTTCTGGTGCCAGATAAATGATGTTAGAGTGTTGGGAAGAATTGTGAAATAGCCTTCTTTGCATTTTTTAAGAGTATGTCTGGATGAGCTCATAGAGCTCACCACCCAAGACAACCCCAAAGAGAAGCACTTATGAACACATTAATCATCAGTGTCTCCATTTGAGATGATCTGAATGTGATTACAATGACATCCATCTCAGTTAGTCTGTAGCATTGTCATGTTCAACTACCCCAACATGTAGCACTTACTGAATTCAACAGTCAAGTCAATGCTAAAGTTAGGGTAATAGCTTACCAAAACAATCATTTACCCAGAGACACATCTAGAATGAATTATAACAGATTTAAGCATTGTCCAACTAGTAATAGAACGTAAAATAGCTGTTAGTTAAGTCTTTAGATAAAATACTGGGAATCAGTTCTCAGAAAAAAACAACCCCATAGATTAGCACTAACTAAAATCAATCCAATGCCAATGCTTGGTTAGACCAACGTCAAAGTCTTACAGTAAGCAACCTTCTTTGCTCATGATCTTCTCCATAGTCCGATGTTTCTTCTGGCATCTTCTGTGCTGGGAAGTAGTTCCTTACACAGATGTGGCATCTTAAATACTGAATGCAGCCATTTCCACTCAACCCCACCTTCTTTTGATCAAGTTTCAGTGGTCTTGTCTATTGTAAGTAATAAATGGCTCATGAATAGACAACCATCATCCATGTATGCCATTAACAGTCTATGAGTGGTCAATTAGAGTCCAATAACTTCTTTGGGGCAACTCCTTTTTCCTCCAGATAGAGCTCATTCAGCATTAGAAAGTACCAGTTAGTGCTGAATATCTATTCCAAAACTCCCATTCTTTTATTTATTTAGCTAGCGGGACAACAGCTGAAATGTACTTGCTCTGCATTTGTTAGTGTCTGATGATGAACTCACTACCAAAAGACAACCCCAAAGAGAAGCATTTATGAACCAAATATCATCAGTGTCTCCATTGAGATGATCTGAATGTGATTACAATGACATCCATCTTCAGTTAGTCTGTAGCATTATCATGTTCAAATGCCCCAACAAGTAACACTTACTGAATTCAACAGTCAAGGTCAATGCTAAAGTTAGGGTAATAGGAATGACTTAGAAAACATTTCAGCATTGTTCAACCAGTAACCAAGGAGAATATCCCTTTTAAAACTTTATTTATGGAGGAATCTGGACTTCAGAGGTCAGCAAAAACTACCCCAACAAGTAGCACTTACTGCATACACAACTCAAGTCAGTGCGGTGTTGGTAGTTCTGGTGCAGATGAATGCATTTTACTAGTGTTGGGAAGAATGTGAATTAGCCTGTCTCTGCATTTGTTCAGAGATATGTCTGATCATAAACTACCTACAAAGACAACCCCAAAGAGAAGCACTTATGAACACAATAATCATCAGTGTCTCCATTTGAGGTGATCTGAATGTGATTACAATGACATTGATCTTCATTTACAGTCTGTAGCATTGTCATGTTCAACTGCCCCAACAAGTAGCACTTACTGAATTCAACAGTCAAGTCAATACTAAAGTTAGGGTAATAGTAATAACATTTTAGCATTGTCCAACCAGTAACCAGGAAGAATATCCTTTAAACTTTCTTCTTGGAGGAAATCCTGGACTTTAGAGGTCAGCAAAACTACCCCAACAAGTATCACTTTGCATACATGACTCAAGTCAGTGCTTGTGTTTGGGTAGTTTTGCTGTCAGATGATTTCATTTTACTAGTGTTGGGAAGAATTGCGAAATAGACTGTCTCTGCATTTGTTCAGTGATATATCTGATGATGAACTCACACCAAGACAACCCCAAAGAGTAGCACTTATGAACACAACAATCATCAGTGTCTCCATTTGAGGTGATCGAATGTGATTACAATGACATCCATCTTCAGTTAGTCTGTAGCATTGTCATGTTCAACTGCCCCAACAAGTAGCACTTACTGAATTCAACAGTAAAGTCAATGCTAAAGTTAGGGTTATAGGAATGACTTAGAAAACATTTCAGCATTGTTCAACCAGTAACCAGGGAGAATATCCCTTTAAACATTTATTTATGGAGGAAATCCTGGACTTTAGAGGTCAGCAAAACTACCCCAACAAGTAGCACTTACTGCATACATAACTCAAGTCAGTGCTTGTGTTTGGGTAGTTCTGGTGCCAGATGAATGCATTTTACTAGTGTTGGGAAGAATTGTGAAATAGCCTGTCTCTGCATTTGTTCAGAGATATGTCTGATGATGAACTCACTACCAAGACAACCCCAAAGAGTAGCACTTATGAACACAATAATCATTAGTGTCTCCATTTGAGGTGATCTGAATGTAATTACAATGACATCCATCTTCAGTTAGTCTGTAGCATTGTCATGTTCAACTACCCCAACAAGTAGCACTTACTGAATTAAACAGTCAAGTCAATGCTAAAGTTAGAGTAATAGGATGACTTAGAAAAAATGTCAGCATTGTTTAACCAGTAACCAGGGAGAATATCCCTTTTAAACATTTATTTATGGAGGAAATCCTGGACTTCAGAGGTCAGCAAAACTACCCCAACAAGTAGCACTTACTGCATACACAACTCAAGTCAGTGCTTGTGTTTGGGTAGTTCTGGTGCCAGATAAATGCATGTTACGAGTGTTGGGAAGAATTGTGAAATAGCCTGTCTTTGCATTTTTTAAGAGATATGTCTGATGATGAGCTCACTACCAAGACAACCCCAAAGAGAAGCACTTATGAACACAATAATCATCAGTGTCTCCATTTGAGATGATCTGAATGTGATTACAATGACATCCATCTTCAGTTAGTCTGTAGCATTGTCATGTTCAACTACCCCAACATGTAGCACTTACTGAATTCAACAGTCAAGTCAATGCTAAAGTTAGGGTAATAGGAATGACTTACCAAAACAATCATTTACCCAGAGACACAATCTAGAATGAATTATAACAGATTTAAGCATTGTCCAACTAGTAATACAACGTAAAATAGCTGTTACTGTTAAGTCTTTAGATAAATACTGGGAATCAGTTCTCAGAAAAACAACCCCATAGATTAGCACTAACTAAAATCAATCCAATGCCAATGCTTGAGTTAGACCAACGTCAAAGTCTTACAGTAAGCAACCTTCTTTGCTCATGATCTTCTCCATAGTCCCGATGTTTCTTCTGGCATCTTCTGTGCTGTGGAAGTGGTTCCTTACACAGATGTGGCATCTTAAATACTGAATGCAGCCATTTCCACTCAACCCCACCTTCTTTTTGATCAAGTTTCAGTGGTCTTGTCTATTGTAAGTAATAAATGGCTTCATGAATAGACAACCATCATCCCAATGTATGCCATTAACAGTCTATGAGTGGTCAATTAGAGTCCAATAACTTTCTTTGGGGCAACTCCTTTTTCCTCCAGATAGAGCTCATTCAGCATTAGAAAGTACCAGTTAGTGCTGAATATCTATTCCAAAACTCCCATTCTTTATTTATTTAGCTAGCGGTGGACAACAGCTGAAATGTACTTGCTCTGCATTTGTTAGTGTCTGATGATGAACTCACTACCAAAAGACAACCCCAAAGAGAAGCATTTATGAACCAAATAATCATCAGTGTCTCCATTGAGATGATCTGAATGTGATTACAATGACATCCATCTTCAGTTAGTCTGTAGCATTGTCATGTTCAACTGCCCCAACAAGTAGCACTTACTGAATTCAACAGTCAAGTCAATGCTAAAGTTAGGGTAATAGGAATGACTTAGAAAACATTTCAGCATTGTTCAACCAGTAACCAAGGAGAATATCCCTTTTAAACATTTATTTATGGAGGAAATCCTGGACTTCAGAGGTCAGCAAAACTACCCCAACAAGTAGCACTTACTGCATACACAACTCAAGTCAGTGCTTGGGTTTGGGTAGTTCTGGTGCCAGATGAATGCATTTTACTAGTGTTGGGAAGAATTGTGAATTAGCCTGTCTCTGCATTTGTTCAGAGATATGTCTGATGATAAACTACCTACAAAGACAACCCCAAAGAGAAGCACTTATGAACACAATAATCATCAGTGTCTCCATTTGAGGTGATCTGAATGTGATTACAATGACATTGATCTTCATTTACAGTCTGTAGCATTGTCATGTTCAACTGCCCCAACAAGTAGCACTTACTGAATTCAACAGTCAAGTCAATACTAAAGTTAGGGTAATAGTAATAACATTTTAGCATTGTCCAACCAGTAACCAGGAAGAATATCCTTTTAAAACTTTCTTCTTGGAGGAAATCCTGGACTTTAGAGGTCAGCAAAACTACCCCAACAAGTAGCACTTATTGCATACATGACTCAAGTCAGTGCTTGTGTTTGGGTAGTTTTGCTGTCAGATGATTTCATTTTACTAGTGTTGGGAAGAATTGCGAAATAGACTGTCTCTGCATTTGTTCAGTGATATATCTGATGATGAACTCACAACCAAGACAACCCCAAAGAGTAGCACTTATGAACACAACAATCATCAGTGTCTCCATTTGAGGTGATCTGAATGTGATTACAATGACATCCATCTTCAGTTAGTCTGTAGCATTGTCATGTTCAACTGCCCCAACAAGTAGCACTTACTGAATTCAACAGTAAAGTCAATGCTAAAGTTAGGGTTATAGGAATGACTTAGAAAACATTTCAGCATTGTTCAACCAGTAACCAGGGAGAATATCCCTTTTAAACATTTCTTTATGGAGGAAATCCTGGACTTTAGAGGTCAGCAAAACTACCCCAACAAGTAGCACTTACTGCATACATAACTCAAGTCAGTGCTTGTGTTTGGGTAGTTCTGGTGCCAGATGAATGCATTTTACTAGTGTTGGGAAGAATTGTGAAATAGCCTGTCTCTGCATTTGTTCAGAGATGTCTGATGATGAACTCACTACCAAGACAACCCCAAAGAGTAGCACTTATGAACACAATAATCATTAGTGTCTCCATTTGAGGTGATCTGAATGTGATTGCAATGACATCCATCTTTAATTAGTATTTAGCATTGTCATGTTCAACTGCCCCAACAAGTAGCACTTACTGAATTCAATAGTCAAGTCAATGCTAAAGGTAGAGTAATAAGAATGACTTACCAAACAATCATTTACCCAGAGACACAATCTAGAATGAATTATAACAGATTTTAGCATTGTCCAACTAGTAATACAACGTAAAATAGCTGTTACTGTTAAGTCTTTAGATAAAATACTGGGATTCAGTTTTCAGAAAAACAACCCCATAGATTAGCACTAACTAAAATCAATCCAATGCCAATGCTTGAGTTAGACCAATGTCAAAGTCTTACAGTAAGCAACCTTCTTTGCTCATGATCTTCTCCATAGTCCCGATGTTTCTTCTGGCATCTTCTGTGTTGTGGAAGTGGTTCCTTACACAGATGTGCCATCTTAAATACTGAATGAAGCCATTTTCACTCAACCCCACCTTCTTTTTGATCAAGTTTCAGTGGTCTTGTCTATTGTAAGTAAGGAATGGCTTCATGAATTGACAACCATCATCCCAATGTATGCCACTAACAGTCTATGAGTGGTCAATTAGAGTCCAATAACTTTCTTTGGGGCAACTCCTTTTTCCACCAGATAGAGCTCATTCAGCATTAGAAAGTACCAGTTAGTGCTGAATATCTATTCCAAAACCCCCATTGTTTTATTTATTTAGCTAGCGGTGGGACAACTGGTGAAATGTACTTGCTCTGCATGTGTTAGTGTCTGATGATGAACTCACTACCAAGACAACCCAAAGAAGAAAGCACTTATGACCTAAATAATCATCCGTGTCTCCATTTGAGATGATCTGAAAGTGATTACAATGACATCCATCTTCAGTTAGTCTGTAGCATTGTCATGTTCAACTGCCCCAACAATAGGGATGAGCGAGTACAGCATTATCTGTATCTGTTTACCACATGAATTATCTGTATCCGTATCCGTACTTGGACTGGGCGGGGCCTAACCCGGAAGTGGTCAGATTCAACCCGGAAGTAGGTCGGGTTGTCTTGAAATGGGCGGGGCTTTAACCGGTTTGTTATTTTAAGCATGCAATTGATATGGGTTGATCAGAAATTGTTATATTTTTTGCTGATTTGAAAACTATTTCCGTGACAGCATCAGCATTGAGCTTCAGACCAGTGGTGTTGTCATGGTAACAAACGAACTATATAGGCCCACAGTATATAACAAGTTTTGCAACAATAAATACAACAATGTGGTTGCAATTACAAAGTAAATTGTAATGAACAAGAATTTTCATACTCAATAATATAACTTTCTTTTTTTAACTCTTAATCATTTTTTGGGGGGGGGTTCTTTTTCATTTTCACAGGTTTGTGTGAGTGTGTGTGTCTATGAGTGAGTAAGAGATACAGAGAGAGAGAGAGAGAGAGAGAGAGAGAGAGAGAGAGAGAGAGGGGCGGGGGGTTTGAATGTGTTTGTGTGTGTATCTTAATTTATAATATTATTCATTTATACCGCAACTGCCTTTATTTTTTTTATAAAACACAGCAAGAAAGTTTCAGACACTCAAAAAAACTGGTTAGAGCCAGCAGGCAGTTTAAAAAAAAAAAAAAAAAAAAACTCCGACGGCAGAGATGCATTCTACCAAGCACTATGTCTGAACAAACCCTACGTTTACCAGAAATCTCCTGGTTGCTAGGTACTAGTTTGAACCAAAGTATAAAACAAACCTGAAGCTGAAGAAACCCTAAATGTTAACAGAAAAGCGCGCGGACCTGAGGAGAGAGACGTTCACTTCTCTGTGTCCTGAGCGTGTGTGAGCAGGGCCGGTGGGACACAACAACAGGAGGAATCTTTGTGTGTAGGGTGGGACGCTGGGACTAGCCTATCACAGATAGTGTAGGGGAGGGACGCTGGGACTAGCCTATCACAGAATAGTGTAGGGGAGGGACGCTGGGACTAGCCTATCACAGAATAGTGTAGGGGAGGGGCGCTGGGACTAGCCTATCACAGAATAGTGTAGGGGAGAGGCGCTGTGACTAGCAGTTTGACTAGCCTATCACAGAATGGAGACACAGTCAGTGGAGACTTATTCAATCCGAGCACGGATATTGACTCGTATTACTCGTATTATACTTCTACTCGGCAAAAGTGCTTTATCCGTACGGATACTCGTTTCAGCCGAGTATTTGGCTCATCCCTAATATACACATCAACTTTCTTTAAGATTTATGGATATACACATCAAATTACTTTTAGATTTATGCATATACACATCACCCTTCTTTTTGATTTATGCATATACACATCAACTTTCTTTTCATTATATAATCCCCATTCCTTCTATCATCATCAAAATTCATCTCATTCAGCCTCTCCGGGAACCATTACCTTATCGTGCTGGAGAGGTTTGTGTGTCCCTATGAACCTGAGGGCTGTGTTGTCTGGAGCTTTGTGCTCCTGGTAGGGTCTCCCATGGCAAAGTGGTCTCAGGGGAGGGGCCAGACAAAGAATGGTTCAAAAACCTATTGGTCTGGTGGAAGCCCGGGGACCCCGTCTGGAGCCAGGCCTAGACGGCGGGCTCGTAAGCGAGCGCCTGGTGGCCGGGTTTGCCACGGAGCCCGGCCGGGCACAGTCCGAAAAAGCTACGTGGCACCTCTCCCTCCAGCCCATGGGCCCACGACCTGTGGGAGGAACCAATGGGTCGGATGCGTTGCCGTAAGGGTGGCAGCGAAGGTCAGGGGCTTCGAAAGACCAGACCCGGGCGGCAGAGGCTGGCTCTGGGGACGTGGAATGTCACCTCTCTGTGGGGGAAGGAGCCGGAACTTGTGCGGGAGGTTGAGCGCTACCAGTTAGATCTGGTGGGGCTCACCTCTACGCACAGTCTCGGTTCTGGAACCGTACTCCTGGATAGGGGTTGGACTCTGTCCTACTCCGGAGTTGCCCATGGTGTGAGGCGCCGGGCGGGTGTGGGGATACTCACAAGCCCCCGGCTGAGCGCCGCTACGTTGGAGTTTACCCGGTGGACGAGAGGGTCGCCTCCCTACACCTTCGGGTGATGGGGGGGAAAACTCTGACTGTTGTTTGTGCATTCCTGCATGCATGCCTTCTTGGAGACCTTGAATGGGGTCCTGTATGGGGCTCCAGTAGGGGACTCCATAGTTCTGCTGGGGGACTTCAACGCACACGTGGGTGATGATGGAGATACTTGGAGAGGCGTGATTGGGAGAAACGGCCTCCCTGATCTAAATTAGAGTGGTTGTCTGTTGTTGGACTTCTGTGCTAGTCATGGACTTTCTTAGGTGCCTCAAGGGGCGGTAACCCACGAACACCCTGGTGGACACCGGTGGTCAGGGAAGCCGTCCGACTGAAGAAGGAGTCTTTCCGGGATATGCTAACCCGGAGGACTCCGGAGGCAGTTGCAAGGTAACTTTCTTTTAGATCAATGCAAATACAAATCAACTTTCTTTTTAATTATTGCATGTACACAACTTCCTTTTAGATTAATGCATATTACACATCAACTGCAACTAGACCTCTGCAAACATGCCTAAGATTCACCCTGAGACTAAAGTTTGGATTATCAAGAGGCTGAAGACCAGATCCACTGCTGATGTGGCAGACACCTTCAATGTGTCTCAGCGTCAAGTACAGAGGATTAAAAAAACATTTGAAGACACTGGAGATGTTTTTGACAAGCCCAGGTCAGGCAGACCCCGCAAGACAACTGCTCGAGAGGACCGTTTGTTGGCTCGAAAATCCAAGGCCAGCCCGTTTTCCACTGCAGCAGAGCTCCACAAGACCTGGTCCCCGGAAGTCCCTGTGTCAACCAGAACAGTTTGTTGGATTCTGTCTCGAAATGGCCTCCTTGGTCGAATCAGTGCCCAGAAGCCAGCACTAAACAAAAGACAATTGAAAAACCGTGTGCTATTTGCCAAGGCCCACAGCCTGCTAAAAGGATGGACACTGGAGAAGTGGAAGAAAGTGGATTTTTCAGATGAATCTTCTGTTGAATTACACCACAGTTGTCGCAAATATTGCAGGAGACCTACTGGAGCCCGCATGGATCCAAGATTCACCCAGAAAACAGTGAAGTTTGCTGGCGGAAAAATCATGGTCTGGGGTTACATCCAGTATGGGGGTGTGCGAGAGATCTGCAGGGTGAAAGGCAACATCAATAGTCTCAAATACCAAGAAATCTTAGCTACCTCTTATATTCCCAACCATAAAAGAGGCCAAATTCTCCAGCAGGATGGTGTTCCATCGCATACTTCCATCTCCACTTCAAAGTTCCTCAAGGCGAAGAAGATCAAGATATGATCCATCCAGATCATCTCTCACCAGACATGAACATCATGGAGCATATGTGGGGTAGGATGAAAGAGGAAGCATGGAAGACCAAACCAAAGAATATTGATGAACTTTGGGAGGCATGCAAGACTGCTTTCCTAGCTATTCCTGATGACTCATCAATACATTGTATGAATCCTTGCCAAACCGCATGGATGCAGTCCTTCAAGCTCATGGAAGTCATACAAGATATTAAATTTGAATCTCACAGCACCACTATTTAATTGCTGACATATTTTAGTATTTGCAGTAAATTTGTTCAATTTCTGTATAGGCGACAAAACTTTTGTCTTGCCAAAATTTGACCTTTCTGTCTTGTTTAAATAATAAAGCTTGTTTCAGTGAAACTAATTTATTTCAGTGCATTGAACATCATTTGGGAGGGTTTAAGCTTTTCATATGAGCTATTTCTTACACCAACTGATTAATAAAAGTCAGGTTAATAGCAGGTGTTTCTACAAATAGATAAGCGACAAGACTTTTGTCAGGGACTGTATATAAACATATAGCCTATTTATATTGACAGAGACTGGGACTCCAGGTTAATAAGATTCTGACCGAGTAGCAAGATATGAATTCAAGTGTGATTTTGTGAGAAGTCTGTGTATGTTCCAATTTAATTAGATTACATTTTTTTTTAAATAATGGTAACTCCAGGGAAATTATTTGAAATTTAGTGAGGACTAGATTAGAACTGGATTTAAAGCTAATTGTGGTTTCCAACTTCGGCCCAGGTGTGTCTGTTAAAACACAGACGGAGACAACTTCTCTCTGTTGATTTATTACAATCAATCATCAGTATAAACATGGGGGGGGGGGGGGCAGCTCTGCTATGAATGTGTGTGTGGTAATAAATGAAATAAAAACATTGTAAAGGCTACCATACACAATGTATAGGAATCATATATGCTAGTAAATAATAACAATAAACCAACTACTAATTACATTATCTTAATGAGCAAGGACGTTCAACAATCGCCATTATATCGAATCAACAGCCAGGTGTAACCTAACCAACAGTAGAAGAACGTAAACAAGCTAACTTTTAAATGTACCAGAACTACAGACCAATTCAACAACAGGCTTACATGAACTGACAACATCAGTTCTATGACTTACAGTTCTCAAAGACGCACACGATCTCAGCTGATTATCCTCCAGACAGCTAGTCTCTTTTTCTTTTCTCTCACTTTTGTCTCCGTGTGCCGTGCGCGCCTGCTCGTGGTGTGAGGCGCGTGTCCGCGCTATTCTCCGACATGGACTCACAATCACACCTGATAGACAACCTTTAGCACAAAACTAAAGTAACAAGCCAATTTTGTTCTTCAGGCTGCTCTATGGTCTCCTGAAGAAGGATAAATCCCAGAGTTGGCTCACTCCAGGTTATTTAAGCAACAAACGTCCCTGGGTGGACTTGAACCACCATCCTTTGGGTTAACAGCCAACGCCGCTGACCTATTGCGCCACAGAGACTGCATATGTCTGATGTTTTTTTAATTTCTGATTCTGATGTAGAGATGGACAAAACGACTCAAAAGCATAATAATTCTTGCCGTGACATAACAAGAAACAGTAAAAAAAAAGAGGTCGGCGAGATAGAGTTCAAGACCCTTTTTTCAGGACACCCAAACTTTGTCGCTCAATATGGCAGGAATTCTATGCATCCAGGGCCAAATGTTTTACCATTTCATCCACTACGGGCCCCTAAGGAACTTTACATGTGTTGACAATAAAGATGCTCACAAAACGCTGCACTTGGAATTGCGTTTCTCATGCACATGTCCTCTTAAATACAAAGAACTGCTAAGTTCTTTATTCCCAATATCAACTCTTAGACATTAGTTCCAAATGAAAATACTAGTTGTCAGAAGTGGGATTTGAACCCACACCTCCAGTGGAGACTGCGACCTCAACGCAGCGCCTTGGGCCGCTCGGCCATCCTGACTGATCCAACAGATCTTCAGTAGGACCTGTCTCAAAAATTATTATATAGTAAATTAAACATGTCATGATATAGTAGGTTCTCAATCATGAGAACCTGCTATATCATGACATGTCTGACGGGGCGCTACCTATAACCATCCAAAGACTGAGACTGCAGCAATATGTTCAATGCCCGTATATGTTTAATGTATTCATATTTTCGTTATTTTCACAATGTTTATTCTTCTCATCGGGTAGGATTGAATTTTTCTTAGGCAGCATATTCCCCTGGGCCTGGTGGTATCTGGCTGCACCAGAGCACCTGGGATGTCAGACTTTAACTCCCCACCTCTGAAAAGTGCCGCTTCTTAGCCGGATTATGTCTGGCCATGTCATAAATAATAGAGGCGAGGCCTCAAAATGAGAATATAGTGGGGCGTGATATTTAAATTACAATCGTTTCTAGCCGCTGCATTTATCAATGTACGGTCATTCTTACGCTCTGATGGTGTGATACGAACTGTTATGGAAGTTTCTGTTCAGCGAGGGAGGAATTTGTAAAATGAAGAAGAGACCTTGTTGAAACAAAAATAAAGACAGGCTAGAGACTGGATTAAAAGTTTGGATATTCGGTGAAAGAGTTTAATTATTTTCTCGAGAGAACAATCAAACAAAATGACGAGAATGGCAGTTCACAATGAAACAGAGTAACAAGTGACACCACACATTCTGGTAAATACAATCAGTAATGCACTTCTTTATATGCAGTGCCCCCAGAGGAAAACCAACCCTTGTTTGGAAACCAGTTTAATCTCAAACATAACAATCAGTGGACCTCAGGCAGACAGTTGGAGCTCTACGTATTTCTGAATCTGTCCCTCGTGTGTCCAAGTGTCTGACCGGTCATTCTATCTTAGCTAAAAAAGGACATCTTGTCTTGGATAGGCTCTGGTCTCGACCTGGGACCTGCTATGATAAACACCGTTCTAGGCAACTGTTTCTGTCAGGCTCCACGTCATCTATCCTTGGTGGGAAAATGCAAAGTCATAACATATCCAGTTGTCTCCTACAAAGAGATCACACTGAGGACAGATACAGGAACCAAATACTCTGAGAGGCATTGAAGATATTATTATGAATAATTAATATGAAAATCATTGGTTACATGTAATTTTCCCATTACATTCCCCCTTTTGATTACATACTAATCACAACACAATTGAAAATTACTGAAAAGACAAAAAAAATGTTTTTGTGATGAACCTCTTAGTTTAAGCTACCACTACATCTTAGTCTAAAAGAAAGATGAGAAGTAAAATGGAATTTATGAATCAGGAACTACTGAAATTTGGAAGCTGAGTCTGAGTTAAATTCGTCGTCTTTGTAGGGGGCAGATCAAACAGACCAAGATCATCATCATTTACTTGCACTGCCTGATACGGAACCCTTTCAAAAGTAAACAAAGAAAATAATCATTATATTATGGGCTAATAAAACAAATGCTTCAAAACAGAAACAGATCACAGAGATTACTGGAACCACAATATTCCCATCCAAGCCTTCCACCCCTCCCCAAATATCCAAGCGCCCCAATCCCCCCGAATAAGTGTGAGGGACATCTTGAGCCCTAAGACTAGTGGCGAGGTGGTTTAGCTGATGGACGGTGTCAGTGAGGTTACCTTCAATGTCTGGGATTAATGCGCAGCATTGATCACCTATACATGGCACAGGGCCCCCCCTGAGCTGCTAACAGTAAATCTAGACCCATCTGGTGCTAAAGTAACATGTTACGCATAGCTCACAAGGTTTTAGGAAAATCGCTGAACCCTGCAAACATGACGGCGGTCAGATTTTCCAAACTTTCATGTATCTTATCAATATCATGTGCGTTATTAACTAAACCCTACCACGGAAGAATTCCCGAAACAAATTTGCTACTGTAACTCATCATTTTACATTAAGCTCTTAAAGTAGAGTGCAGTCAGTGCACAAATAGTTAATTAGGTTTAGCACGAGTGGTTTTATGGGTGAAGCCCGTTTCTGTGAGTGGGGAAACAATTAATCATTAATCAACATTAATCATTGATCCCTACATCGGTGTAAATTTGCTGATTGAACCCAGTCATACGTTGGAATATGAGTGCGTTGTCTTTGTCAGAAGAAAGAACTCATTTATTTTGCACAATGTTAATCATTTGAGTTGATTTTGTCTTTTCGGACTGAAAGTAATCGCATGGTGGACAACAGAAAGGTAGTTGATGCATTAGCTACTACCATGAAGTCTGTTGTCTTAAGGTTGTTGCTTTGTTATATTTCTCAGTTGCAATACTGTCTAGAGAAAGGTGAAGAGCGCTCTGCTCATTTAACCCTTTATTGATGACTGAAAACTGAGTGTGCGTGTTTACCGTGCATCTGTAGTAACATTAATGGGAGAAGAAGTGGGTTAGAATAATTATGTCAGATTTATCTCTATCATATCTGTCTAACAACAAAAAGGTACCCCCACAAACACAGACAGAAAACAGAGAACAAGAATAAATCTGTGTCATACACCATGTCTGTCTCTTCCTGTGTTCTTCCATCGTCACAGCGAGTGCTGCGCCCTTCAGGGTGTGCTGTGTGTGTGGGTGGATGGTCGATGCAGTACCAGGCTGTGATCAGGCGGTCTTGCTTCTGGTGCGTGGATTTCTTCTGGTGTCAGAGGTTCGTCCACTAGCACATGACACACCGTCGGAGTCAGTCTTACCACTGCCTCGTTGCTGGTGAGGTTGTGTTGCAGCGTTGGTGGCACAGAACTTAGTCTGTCAGGCCACGGACTTCCGGCGTCTGGCGGGACTGGCTTGTCCCCTGGTCCTGGAACCTCTTGCAGTGTGGGGCGTGGATCCACGGAGCCCTCTCAGAAACCTCACTGCTGTGGGTGACCAGAAGAACCTGGAAGGGACCTGCCAGCGTTTGGATTGCCAGTTCATCCTCTGTAGTTTTGTTACGACCACGAAATCTCCTGGCTGCAGCGTGTGGAGCGGTCCTTCAGCTGGGGGGGGCAGGGCAGCAGACACCGCGATTCTTATGGCAGAGAGAGCAGAAGACAGTTGTACACACTACTCTAACATATCATGCTCGCACAGAGCTGATGAGGGAAGGGGTGCTCTAGAAGCTTCTAACCCCACACTGGTGGTCTGCCGAAGAGAATTTCAAAAGGACTGAGGTACTGCGCGTTCTTCCCTCATTCACATGTACATAGTTTTGTTCTTAACGTGCCGTTATCACTTGATAACCGACTGATAATATTATATATAATATAATAATTTCTGTAATTTAGAGCTTTTGCAACACTGAAGCAGTTTGTTTGAAGCGGGAAACACCTCCACCCATTTTGACCAACCATCATCAAACAAAACTTTTTCACCTGTGACGGTGTGAGATCTACAAATTTCATCATGATATGTTCAAATGCCTGCTTTACAAAATTTTCCTTTCTGCAAATGATGTGAAGGCCTTTGTGTACCATGTTTCTTTAACAATACTAGCACTCGCCCCTTTGACACATGGTCCATGGGCCCATGTGTCAAACTTTTGCAAAATGCGTGAACAAATGGTGTGGAAGGCAAGTGTGTTGGTCCGGCCCCGGCCAGACATCCTCTTTAAAGGTGCACTCTGGCTTTTCCACTGTATTCTGCAGCTACTGATTCTGTAGTGAAAGATCAGTCAGCTGCACTGTGTGTGTGCAGAACATTTGTATTAGCCTAGCTAAAGAGGAAATAAAATCACTGATCAATGGTGATGCAAAATGGGCTTACCATAGACTTTAGGAAGTTTCGGTGTTTCCACAATGCCCAAAATCATGTACAACCCCAAAGGCGTACCTGGAGTCTGTGTAGGTTGTAACAGACGAACCTTCAGCCAGTTTTACATGCTTCAGTGAGAGCAATGAGTCCAGCAGCCTGCATAGAGAAAGTGTTGGGAAGAGGTTTAGCAATTAAGGTTTCTGAATCTGATACTACAGCAAACCCTACCTGTCCCTGTCCGGTGTCAGGGCAGCGTGAGGCTGACCCACCACATACAAAACCAGATCTGAGTTGGCACCGGTGTGTCAGTCAGATCGGGGCGCGGAGCACAGGTGTGTTGCACTCAGCCAAACAGTC
>NW_022604333.1:0-15994 GCF_008692095.1 Etheostoma spectabile
GGGACTGTATATAAACATATAGCCTATTTATATTGACAGAGACTGGGACTCTCCAGGTTATAAGATTCTGACCGAGTAGCAAAGATATGAATTCAAGTGTGATTTTGTGTGAAGTCTGTATGTTCCAATTTAATTAGATCATTTTTTTTTGTAAATATGTAACTCCAGGGAACTTATTTGAAATTTAGTGAGGACTAGATTAGAACTGGATTAAAGCTAATTGTGGTTTCCAACTTCGGCCCAGGTGTGTCTGTTAAAACACAGACGGAGACAACTTCTCTCTCTTTGATTTATTACAATCAATCATCAGTATAAAACATGGGGGGGGGGGGGGGGGGCAGCTCTGCTATGAATGTGTGTGTGGTAATAAATAAATAAACAACATGGTAAGGCTACCATACACAATGTATAGGAATCAATATGCGGTAAATATAACAATACCAACTACTAATTACATTATCTTAATGAGCAAGGACGTTCAACAATCGCCTTATATCGAATCAACAGCCAGGTGTAACCTAACCAACAGTAGAAGAACGTAAACAAGCTAACTTGTAAATGTACCAGACTACAGACCAATACAACAACAGGCTTACTGAACTGACATCATCAGTTATATGACTTACAGTTCTCAAGACGCACACACGATCTCAGCTGATTATCCTCCGACAGCTAGTCTCTTTTTCTTTTCTCTCACTTTTGTCTCCGTGTGCGCGTGCGCAGCCTGCTCGTGGTTGTGAGGCGTGTCCGCGCTATTCTCCGACATGGACTCCAAATCACACCTGATAGACGAACCTTAGTACAAACTAAGTAACAAGCCACTTTTGTTCTTCAGGCTGCTCTATGGTCTCCTGAGAAGGAAAATCCCAGAGTTGCTCACTCCAGTTATTAGCAACAACGTCCCTGGTGGACTTGAACCACCATCCTTTGGGTTAACAGCCAACGCCGCTGACCTATGCGCCACAGAGACTGCATATGTCTGGATGTTTTTTTAATTTCTGATTCTGATGGAGAATTGGACAAAACGACTCAAAAGCAAAAATTCTTGCCGTGACATAACAAGAAACAGTAAAAAAAAAGAGGTCGGCGAGATAGAGATTCAAGACCCTTTTTTCAGGACACCCAACCTTTGTCGCTCAATATGGCAGGAATTCTATGCATCCAGGGCCAAATGTTTTACCATTTCATCCACTACGGGCCCCTAAGGAACTTTACATGTGTTGACAATAAAGATGCTCACAAAACGCTGCACTTGGAATTGCGTTTCTCATGCACATGTCCTCTTAAATACAAAGAACTGCTAAGTTCTTTATTCCCAATATCAACTCTTAGACATTAGTTCCAAATGAAAATACTAGTTGTCAGAAGTGGGATTTGAACCCACACCTCCAGTGGAGACTGCGACCTCAACGCAGCGCCTTGGGCCGCTCGGCCATCCTGACTGATCCAACAGATCTTCAGTAGGACCTGTCTCAAAAATTATTATATAGTAATTAAACATGTCATGATATAGTAGGTTCTCAGTCATGAGAACCTACTATATCATGACATGTCTGACGGGGCGCTACCTATACCATCCAAAGACTGAGACTGCAGCAATATGTTCAATGCCCGTATATGTTTAATGTATTCATATTTTCGTTATTTTCACAATGTTTATTCTTCTCATCGGGTAGGATTGAATTTTCTTAGGCAGCATTTCCCCTGGCCTGGTGGTATCTGGCTGCACCAGAGCACCTGGGATGTCAGACTTTAAATCCCCACCTCTGAAAAGTGCCGCTTCTTAGCCGGATTATGTCTGGCCATGTCATAATAATAGAGCGAGCCTCAAAACTGAGAATATATTGGGGCGTGATATTTAAATTACAATCGTTTCTAGCCGCTGCATTTATCAATGTACGGTCATTCTTACGCTCTGATTGGTGTGATACGAACTGTTATGGAAGTTTCTGTTCAGCGAGGGAGGAATTTGTAAAATGAAGAAGAGACCTTGTTGAAACAAAATAAAGACAGGCTAGAGACTGGATTAAAAGTTTGGATATTCGGTGAAAGAGTTTAATTATTTTCTCGAGAGAACAATCAAACAAAATGACGAGAATGGCAGTTCACAATGAAACAGAGTAACAAGTGACACCACACATTCTGGTAAATACAATCAGTAATGCACTTCTTTATATGCAGTGCCCCCAAGGAAAACCAACCCTTGTTTGGAAACCAGTTTAATCTCAAACATAACAATCAGTGGACCTCAGGCAGACAGTTGGAGCTCTTACGTATTTCTGAATCTGTCCCTCGTGTGTCCAAGTGTCTTGACCGGTCATTCTATCTTAGCTAAAAAAGGACATCTTGTCTCTTGGATAGGCTCTGGTCTCGACCTGGGACCTGCTATGATAAACACCGTTCTAGGCAACTGTTTCTGTCAGGCTCCACGTCATCTATCCTTGGTGGGAAAATGCAAAGTCATAACATATCCAGTTGTCTCCTACAAAGAGATCACACTGAGGACAGATACAGGAACCAAATACTCTGAGAGGCATTGAAGATATTATTATGAATAATTAATATGAAAATCATTGGTTACATGTAATTTTCCCATTACATTCCCCCCTTTTGATTACATACTAATCACAACACAATTGAAAATTACTGAAAAGACAAAAAAAATGTTTTTGTGATGAACCTCTTAGTTTAAGCTACCACTACATCTTAGTCTAAAAGAAAGATGAGAAGTAAAATGGAATTTATGAATCAGGAACTACTGAAATTTGGAAGCTGAGTCTGAGTTAAATTCGTCGTCTTTGTAGGTGGGCAGATCAAACAGACCAAGATCATCATCATTTACTTGCACTGCCTGATACTGAACCCTTTCAAAAGTAAACAAAGAAAATAATCATTCATATTAATGGGATAATACAACAAATGCTTCAAAACAGAACAGATCACAGAGATTACTGGAACCACAATATTCCCCATCCAAGCCTTCCACCCCTCCCCAAATATCCAAGCGCCCCAATCCCCCCCCGAATAAGTGTGAGGGACATCTTGAGCCTAAGACTAGTGGCGAGTGGTTTAGCTGATGGACGGTGTCAGTGAGGTTACCTTCAATGTCTGGGATTAATGCGCAGCATTGATCACCTAATACATGGCAGTGGCCCCCCCCTGAGCTGCTAACAGTAAATCTAGACCCATCTGGTGCTAAAGTAACATGTTACGCATAGCTCACAAGGTTTTAGGAAAATCGCTGAACCCTGCAAACATGACGGCGGTCAGATTTTCCAAACTTTCATGTATCTTATCAATATCATGTGCGTTATTAACTAAACCCTACCACGGAAGAATTCCCGAAACAAATTTGCTACTGTAACTCATCATTTTACATTAAGCTCTTAAAGTAGAGTGCAGTCAGTGCACAAATAGTTAATTAGGTTTAGCACGAGTGGTTTTATGGGTGAAGCCCGTTTCTGTGAGTGGGGAAACAATTAATCATTAATCAACATTAATCATTGATCCCTACATCGTGTGTAAATTTGCTGATTGAACCCAGTCATACGTTGGAATATGAGTGCGTTGTCTTTGTCAGAAGAAAGAACTCATTTATTTTGCACAATGTTAATCATTTGAGTTGATTTTGTCATTTTCGGACTGAAAGTAATCGCATGGTTACAACAGAAAGGTAGTTGATGCATTAGCTACTACCATGAAGTCTGTTGTCTTAAGGTTGTTGCTTTGTTTATATTTCTCAGTTTGCAATACTGTCTAGAGAAAGGTGAAGAGCGCTCTGCTCATTTTAACCCTTTATTTGATGACTGAAAACTGAGTGTGCGAGTTTACCGTGCATCTGTAGTAACATTAATGGGAGAAGAAGTGGTGTTAGAATAATTATGTCAGATTTATCTCTATCATATCTGTCTAACAACAAAAATGGTGCCCCCCCACAAACACAGACAGAAAACAGAGAACAAGAATACATCTGTGTCATACACCATGTCTGTCTCTTCCTGTGTTCTTCCATCGTCACAGCGAGTGCTGCGCCCTTCAGGTGTGCTGTGTGTGTGTGGGGTGGCTGGTCGATGCAGTACCAGGCTGTAGATCAGGCGGTCTTGCTTCTGGTGCCATGGATTTCTTCTGGTGTCAGAGGTTCGTCCACCAGCACATGACACACCGTCGGAGTCAGTCTTTACCACTGCCTCGTTTCTGGTGAGTTGTGTTGCAGCGTTGGTGGCACAGAACTTAGTCTGTCAGGCCACGGACTTCCGGGCGTCTGGCGGGACTGGCTTGTCCCCTGGTCCTGGAACCCTCTTGCAGTGTGGTGCGTGGATCCACGGAGCCCTCTCAGCAACCTTCACTGCTGTGGGTGACCAGAAGAACCTGGAAGGGACCTTGCCAGCGTTTGGATTGCCAGTTCATCCTCCTGTAGTTTTGTTACGACCACGAAATCTCCTGGCTGCAGCGTGTGGAGCGGCCCTTCAGCTGGGTGGGGCAGGGCAGCAGACACCTGGATTCTTATGGCAGAGAGAGCAGAAGACAGTTGTACACACTACTCTAACATATCATGCTCGCACAGAGCTGATGAGGGAAGGGGTGCTCTAGAAGCTTCTAACCCCCACACTGGGTGGTCTGCCGAAGAGAATTTCAAAAGGACTGAGGTTACTGCGCGTTCTTACCCTTATTCACATGTACATAGTTTTGTTCTTAACGTGCCGTTATCACTTGATAACCGACTTGATATTATTAATATATAATATAATAATTTCTGTTATTTAGAGCTTTTGCTAACACTGAAGCAGTTTGTTTTGAAGCGGGAAACACCTCCACCCATTTTGACCAACCATCATCAAACAAAACTTTTTCACCTGTGACGGTGTGAGATCTACAAATTTCATCATGATATGTTCAAATGCCTGCTTTACAAAATTTTCCTTTTCTGCAAATGATGTGAAGGCCTTTGTGTACCATGTTTTCTTTAACAATACTAGCACTCGCCCCTTTGACACATGGTCCCATGGGCCCATGTGTCAACTTTGCAAAATGCGTGAACAAATGGTGTGGAAGGCAAGGTGTTGGATCCGGCCCCGGCCAGACATCCTCTTTAAAGGTGCACTCTGGCCTTTTCCACTGTATTCTGCAGCTACTGATTCTGTAAGTGAAAAATCAGTCAGCTGCACTGTGTGTGTGCAGAACATTTGTATTAGCCTAGCTAAAATGGAAATAAAATCACTGATCAATCGGTGGTGCAAAATGGCTTACCATAAGACTTTAGGAAGTTTCGGTGTTTCCACAATGCCCCAAAATCATGTACAACCCCAAAAGGCGTACCTGGAGTCTGTGTAGGTTGTAACAGACGAACCTTCAGCCAGTTTTACATGCTTCAGTGAGAGCAATGAGTTCAGCAGCCTGCATAGAGAAGTGTTTGGGAAGAGGTTTAGCAATTAAGGTTTCTGAATCTGATACTACAGCAAACCCTACCTGTCCCTGTCCGGTGTCAGGGCAGCGTGAGGCTGACCCATCCACATACAAAACCAGATCTGAGTTTGGCACCGGTGTGTCAGTCAGATCTGGGCGCGGAGCACAGGTGTGTTGCAACTCAGCCAAACAGTCATGCGGCTTTCCCTTTCCTGGCACAGGCATAAGAGAAGCAGGGTTAAGCACTGTAAAATGTTTAACAGTGACATTAGGCATATCAAGCAGACATGTGTGATACCATAGATATCGTGCTGCAGATAAATGTGAAGGTCGTTGCTCCAATAGGATCAGAGAAACTACATGTGGCACTAACAATGTTAATGGAGCTAAAATAGGCCACAGGCCTGAGCCTGTCACCGTGAGGCTGCAAGAGAACAAACGTCATGCAGCCCAAATGTTCACCCACTGTCTGAGTGAATGGAAGTTTAGGGTTTGGCAAACCTAAGGTTGGAGGGCTTTGAAAAGCTTTTTTAAGACTTAAAACGCCTAGTCCCCCTTGGTCATCTGAAGACAAGTTGTTACCATGTATTATGTCAGCTGAAGGCTGAACTAACTGAGCATAATTTGGATGAAAACACAACAATAGGAACACATCCATAGAAATGACATAATTAGTTTCTTTGTTTCAAGTTTTGGGAGAAAAACTATTTCTCAATTCGAGATGAGGACAATGTTTTCCCTGACGCTGAAATGTCATGACCCAAAAAAAAAAAATGCACTTCTTTTTTCACAAATTGCAGTTTGGCTAAACTAGCTCTGTGCCCTTCTGCTGCCAGGTGGCACAACAGTGCAATAGTGAAATAGTTAATCTTTCAAGGCTCTCTCTCAGTGCTTTGTTGTAGACAGTTGGGCTGTCAATAAAAAATCCTTATCCTAAACGTGTGAATGTGTAGGCCTTACCATCACATAAGAAGGCAACCCAGAAAGGCTGTCTTTGTTCACTGGACAACTGAAAAAAACGTTAGACAAATAAACAACAAAAATATTGTGCCCCCCTGGAATTCCTTGAATTTAGTGTACGGTTTGGCACATTGGGAGCACGTGCGTGGACCGCTGCATTTACTGCTTTAAGGTCCTGAACAAAACGCCATTCGACCGGTTTTTCCCTTATCACGAATTTTCTTGACAGGGAAATAGGCGTGCGAACAGGTGAATCAGGACATGGAACAATAACTCCTGCTTTAAAAGAGAGTTAAAACCGGCCTGATTCCATTGATTGCTTCTTGTTTCAGTGGGTACTGAGGTTTTTTGGGGCCTGAAGTCTGAGCGAGGAGTGATGACGACAGGCTGACAATTTTTATGAGCCCCACGTCATACTTATGCGCTGCCCACAGGTGATTCGGCACTTGGGACAGCACGGAGAGATATCTGAGGGTGAAACAATCACAGAATTATTCAAAAACGTGCGTGTGTGTGTTTCAGCTTCTTTCCGCTGGAACACACTGCGTGTGGCTGTCACCCGATGCGACAGGAGCTTCCGATAAGCTCCCGTGGAGGGGGAGGTGTACCCATTCCCTTCCACGGTTCCAGTAAAGTCAGTCAGTCAGCTGGTCACAGTCCCGGACAAACTGTCCCAAGTTTCTCCACTGATCTGTAGGAGATTTGGACAAAGAAATATGAGCACGTGAATGTTGAACTCTGAAAAACACTCTCTGTTTTTCAGTCAAGTTTACAGCTACTGCACATTTGTTTTCATGCCAGTATAAGTAAATACACTCAAGCTCATCTGCTTCTTCATTGGGAAAAAAAAAATCTTCAACAAACATGTCATCTTTTCCTGATAAGACAAAATAAGTGCCATGTAGGTTTAGTTCTGACATGAAGTCAGCAAGGGGTTAAATCACATCTCTGGCCTCATGCAGCAGGCTTGCAGCATGACCCAGAGAGAGATATACCACTGAAAAAATCAGCTGAGATGTGTGTGTGTGTGTGAAAACAATGAGTCAGGCTGGCTGTGACTTCTAATCTCACAACCTTGAGACCTGTAGGAGTTTGAGATAACTCCTCTGCCGAACATTAGATCTCTACCTAACAAATTCACAGGACACAGGAGAGAGCAAAAACGAACATGTTGCCCTTCTCTCCTGCTCCGAATCATTTAGATCCCCATATACACACATCATGAGGTTGAAAATCTTTCTGGGACAACTGCTCCACTTGCACTCCTGCACAGAACAATTCCACCAGAAAGCTTTTGATTCAAAAATAAAGATTTTTGAAGCACATAATTTGTTGCACCTAAAAAAAACCAACTACATACACTCTAAACACAAACCCAAACCACAGATTATGCTTCTAAACCAACTCTACATCCCTTCCATGCACCTTTTAAAATTGTAGCAGCCAATTTATACACCTCAGATAAAAACATTACATAAGTAGGAATACCTTCTAAATGTTTTTTTGTTCTAGGTGACAATATTGCGTCTAGAATTATCCCTATTGTGTGAGGAAGAGTGTGATGTTTATGGGCTGTAGCGTGTGAAAGCATTTACTTCTTTGCAAGCAGATTAGTTAGTGTGTTTTGCATTTTTACTTCCCTTATCCGGTGCAGACTGGCTCAGACTCTCCACCACTCCCGTTCCCCTCCTCCCTTTCATCCACCCGTTGCTGGCTGTAGGTGCGGTCCCCAGCTGGGGGACCCCTCGGTTGTCGTCTCCCTTCTGTATTTCGGGATGGGCATTTGTCTGCCCAGTGACCTCTTCCTCCGCAGTTGAAACATGTGTCTCGGTCCACTGCTGGCCCCTGCCCTCCACTTCGTCTTCTGCCTCTTCCTCTCGCTTTGCCTCTGCTTCTGCCCCCCCCCTGTTCAGCCAACGTTGACACTGTCAAAGTTATTTTTCTTCTGTTTCTCTTCTTGTCAGCCTGCTCCGCTGATTTGTAGCATTGGATGACGGTACCCGATGCTGCTGTTATTGTCAGATGTAGGTGGGGGAGAGGCCGTGGCTGCTTGTAGAGAGAGAGCTTGCAGCGAGGTGGGGGCTGTGTGGGATCTGGTCCGCTCCTGGTGCTTGCTTCTGGGGGAGACACGGACGGTGTTTCTCCCTTCGGCCTGGGTGCTGGAGGAGGGTAGGGTGGTGGTTTGAGCAGCTGATCGCCATCTTTAAGACTCGGATAGAGGGAAAATGCATTAGTGACAGTGTTCATTTCTCCTCTCTGTGTTTCAACAGCATTATCTGTTCCCTCCTTAGTTACTAGTTTTTTCATCTGTTTTCTTTCCCTACAAGTGGCTTCTTCCATCCACTGACTAAAACATTCTTTGTTTTTCTCTATTTGAACCAGATCTAGAGTACTAATTGTTTTACCCCCTCTCAATAATTTTTTCTTCTTCTTCTAAATCTTGCTTTAGCATCCTAAGCTTCCTGTGCTCAAAGAGCCATTTTCAGGGAAGCCATGCTTAGTGGTCCAATAAACCAAACAATCTAAGGTTTGTGGACCATAACGTTCACCATCTCATCAACCAACGGGCCTGAAGGAACGTGTGATTTTGTGCCTTTATTGCCCATGTCTAATATGAAATGAACAAGTATTTGAAGTACTTCTTTTTCGTATAATCGTCACTATACGGCCCAGTTTAGTCTCTCGGTAAACTTTGCGAAAAAACCTGAAAACAGCTGTAACTTAATTTAAGCTACAATGACTGTTTATCTGTGATAGATTTTAGCTCGATGAAAATCCAGATAGGCAGCTACGATGACTGTTTATCTGTATGATTTCAAATCTATCCGTCACCCCTTCCTACTCCCTTGTTTGATGAGATGATGTCAAATTAGTGGTTTATTCTGTTCAACAACTGGATGTTTAAACCCACGAATAAAACCCTTTTTCTCTTGTTTTTGTAAAAACCTAAAATTCCCAAAACAAAAGATAAAACTTTCACCAAATAATCCCAGTGAAACCTTGGTCAGTCTTTGTCTCACACGGTGTCTCGGTATCCAATTCAAATTGTTTAAAATTGAAATTCTAACTTACCCCCGCTGTTTGAAATTGCTTCCTTTTCGTTTGGATTTCAGAGTGGAATCAGCGAGCCCTCCGCGGTTCTGACCCTCTGTCTCTCAAAGATGTTTTGGCGAGGTTTAGAGGCAGGTGATCCTCAGATCCCTGGATGCGCTGTCATCAGTCACCAGCGGAGTCCCGTTCTGATCCCTCCTTGAAATCCTGCCGACAACGCCAAGTTTGTTGTGGAAGTTTCTGTTCAGCGAGGGAGGAATTTGTTGTGAAGAAGAAACCTTGTTGAAACAAAAATAAAGACAGGCTGAAGACTGGATTAAAAGTTTAGATATTCGGTGAAAGAGTTTAATTATTTTCTCGAGAGAACAATCAAACAAAAATGACGAGAATAGCAGTTCACAATGAAACAGAGTAACAGAGTGACACCACAATTCTGGTGCCCGCGTATCCCTAGACCAACCCTTTTATCCTCTTTTGCCCCAACAGTAAAGTTTTATCACCTATAGAGAAAAAACCCTTTGATTCTAAACAAACACTTCATCTTATTTCTCAGACTTGACGGAGCCAGCTGCAGTCTCTGTCCTAATGATTATTACGTCAGCAGATGGCTGTCGCTGTCGTTTCTACCTTAGAAGTGAAGAGATTTATCTTTTCTATAGATTAGTTCCGTTTCCTGACCTAAACTTTGGGCAGCGTGACATTTGTCTATCTCCTGACCGCCTGCATCCTTTTCGCCTTCTGTTCATCCTGGAGATAAACAGCGCCACACCAGTTGCTGTCCCTGGGGACTGAGGGCCCTAAAACAGGAGGTGTCGTAGGAAGCAGTAACATCTTTATGAGGCAAAGGGTGAACTAGGGAGACACATGAAGAAGACATTGTGGTGATTTAACCTAAAACACAGATGACTTTTACGAATGCGTAGGAACTGAATAAACATCCAGATAAGCAGTCTTTGCCTACGTGGCGAATCATTGTCTATGTAATTTTCCCATCACAGGTTCCTGGTATCAAAACGTTGTTATAATACTTGGCAAGATAAAGCCATACAAAAGTGTAGCAAGATTTGCACTATTTATTGGCGGAAAAACAGCAAGGACAAAATATTGGCCCTGTGACAGTGTGGCAATAGGCCAGGCCTTGGATTTGGAAAGCGGCACACCAAGTGAGAATCACCGCGAGGGTTGGGACTGGGAAGACTGGGCATTTCGGCTGCTCTCGAGAGTGGGCTGCACTTACTCTGGTTTCTCTTCATAACGCACAAGCCTTTCGCCTTTTGCTAAAGACTTCCGTGGAGAGGAACGCCTATGAGTTGAAATTATTTTTGGTGGGCTTTGCTGTTTGGTTAAGCCTTTTGTACTTGTAAAAAACAATGTGCTCTCCATAAGGAAACTCAGATTCTTAAACGCAGCTAAAATGTGACAGCATGGGAACATTGCAGGTTGGCAGAAGCTTGACCACTTGGGAAAACCAAAATTGCTTGGACGGGGTGCCAAGTAGCAGCTGTATGTCCTTTTAAAATTACTGGACCGTGAGAACTGAGAACCGTCCGGGGAGGTCGCATCGGACAGCAAAGAGGTGGTGGTCATCGCTTCTCGGCCTTTGGCTAAGACTGCGATCGCCTCCTATGTCCGGACAAAACTTTTGCCTGTTTGTGGCCTAGTTTTGTAGCGGGTTTTTGGAGGATAGTGTACTCATTCTTTGTGAACAATTTCATCTTGTTTGTAGTTGAAATACTTTCACTGAGGAATTCATTGGTCTAGAGGACTGCTTACTACTCTGTGGGGATTACACATCGACCAGACCAAACAAGAAAGGTAAGTGCGTTTTAGTATTTATTAGGCAAGCTTTATTTTGCTTTTTAAATCAGTGTTTTACCTTATTTTTAGCTTACTTGTTGTTTTTTAGACTGTTTTTAGGCGTTTTTAGCTTCTTTCATCCCTTTTGAAGTGTGGTGCCTCCACCATGTTGGCCAACCATGCCGGCATGCGGAGGCACCACAGTGTCCGATTTACATTTAACGAAAATGAACCCCTTGTTATATCAAGGCTTGACTTCTCCAGGAGGCTAGTCCAGAAAATCTTGAAATTCAACCCAGAAGACATAAACTGTATCTTGACTTTACCTTTTAATAAAGGTTTTGATATAAGCTTTTGTTCCGCTGCCGTGCTGAGAGAATTTTGGATACGTTTCGAAAATGCAAAACACCAGTTTACTGCATTTAATGTTGAGAAACTGACTGACAATGCAGCTAAAACTGTAATTGTCAGAATGTTCAATGAAACTGTGAATGCTGATGACATTTGTTTATGGCTGGGCAGATTTTGCACTGTGAAAGGCCAGGCTACCAAGGTGAGAGATGAGGATGGCATTTGGAATTGTGCTTGGAGGGTCCCCATCCAACAATGGCAGGACCCCCAAGGCTTCCAGGGCCTGAAACATCTGCCATCCATGATAGTTCTGGGAAACAACAGGGGCTACATCCACTACCAGGGCCAGCCCAAACTCTGCCGCAAGTGTGGTGAGAATGGGCACCTGGCAGAAGCGTGCCAGCAGATTATTTGTGGCAAATGTAGAGAAATTGGGCATACCTTCACGGAATGCACCAATGGCAGGAAGTGCAATCTCTGTGGAGAAACAAACCACCTCTTCAGAGATTGCCCAAAGTCATTTGCCAACAAATTAAAGACGGCAGCAAAAAGAACGGAGAAGGAACAAGATGAATTGTTTGGAGAGCTGTTTGGGCTGGAAATTCAAATCTCCCGCCAAATCCTGTGATTGGAGGAGAAGGATCAGGGGAGGCGGGAGAAGGGGAGGGGCCTGCAATTGCCCCACCAGTGGTGAACAGGGAAGAAGTGTGGCAATGCAGGCAGAAGGCGGAGCTAGCCCAGTGGCTGGCTCAGAACAGGAAACTGACCAGTCACAGGTGATGAGTGAGTGAGGATGCCCCCTCCCCAATGCCCAGCCAGGCAAGAGGCTAATTTCAGAATTGTCTTCTGAGTCTCCTGGAGTCTCGGAAAAGAGGGGAAGAGCTGGGACTGACTCAGACAGTTCATCTGTGGAGGGGCCCAGAGTCTTCCCCTCCGATTCACCCAATGAAGTCTCATTCCTAAGCATAGCTCTGCAATCAACCCCTAAGGTCTCTAAGCTCAACGCAACCCTGTGTCAGAGGCCAACTCCCAGAGTCCGAAAGGGAAATGGAGTTCAACCCCGTCCTCTCTCACCTGTGAGAATGAAGGAAGAGCTCCATTCACAAGAAATTCAATAATTGTTGTTTTAAATATTTGAAGTCCCTCCCTTTCTGTCTTTAAGATGTCATACTTATTCTTAACCATACTCATGGCACTCACCTTCTCAACTATCAATGTGAGAAGCGTCAAGTCGAGAGTTAGAGCCCAGACGGTTTTATCCTTTCTTAACTCTTTTAAGTCAGATGTGTTTTTATTACAGGAATGTGGCCTTCCATTTTTAAAGCACTACAGGGAATGGGAGGAGTTATGGCCACAAACGTCACTATGGAGCAGCTCAAATGAAAACAAGAGTGATGGAGTGGCCATTTTAATAAAAAACCCTCTAGTCTTGGTAAAGGGCAGCACTGTGGTGAGAGATGGTCGGGCACTTTTAACACACCTGACTTTTATGGGGAGGGATTTTAAAGTCTTAAATATTTATGGCTTTAATGACAAGAATGACAGGTATGACCTTTTAGAAGACCTGCAGCCCCACATGCTAGGTAGGCTACCTTTAGTCGTAGGGGGGTTTTAATTGTATTTTAAGCAAGAATGACAGGAGAAGAACAGGGATGATTTTAAAGCAGACAAGACTTCACTTTTATTACAAAGTATATGTAGCGATTTTAAACTTGTGGACTGTTTTAAAACCATGCATCCCAGAGAGGAGGGTTTCACCTGGTTCAGTAGTGACGGCACCCAAGCCTCTCGCATAGACTACATTTTATCACGTGACTGCCCACCACACCGATGCTAGATTAGTACCTGTTTTCTTTTCCGATCACGCAATGCTTTCCTGCACCCTTTCACTCTCTTCCGGTGTGACGGCAGGAAGCGGTCTGTGGAAGCTCAATTGCTCCCTGTTAGAAGACAGGGAGCTAGATAGGCAGTACAGGGAGCAATACAAAGAATGGCAGACCCTTCAAGACTTTTACGATACACGCGCACAGTGGTGGAAATGGTGAAGGGGAAGACTAAGACTTTTTACAGACAGGCAGGTAAGAGGAAAAAGATAGGGACAACAGACGCATGATGGGACTGCAGAAACGACTTCAGAGGTATTTTAAATTAATCCAACAGGGAATGGATTTTAATGAGGAAATAAAACAAATTAAACAGAGATGTCGGTTTTAGCAGAAATTAAAAGCAAAGGTGTCATACTAAGAAGCAAGGAGAGGGAAATAGAGGAAGAGAAAGTGCAAAGATATTTTTTTTAAGAAAATCATAAATAAAAGGGGGGGGCATGTTAAGACTTAAAAAAGAAAACGGGTGCTAGCTAACACAACAGAGGAAATTAAAGAAACTGTCGAAGACTTTTACCGTGAACTGTACACGGAAAAAGCAGTTAATAAGGACACCATGACCGAAGTTTTAAAATCAATTGAACAAGCAAAAAATGACAATGTGCTCTTAACTCAAGATTTTACCATGATTGAACTAAACAACTGTGTAAAAACTTTTAAGAAAGGGAAGTCACCAGGAGAAGACGGGCTTCCCTTGGAATTTTACTTGACATTTTGGGACATTTTAGCACCAGACTTGCTTGTTGTTTTTATGGATTTTGAACAACTGGACCGACTTCCTGACAGTTTTAGAGTAGGGATAGTGACGCTTTTACATAAAGACAGAGAAAGACAGACTTGAAAAACTGGAGACCCATCACACTTTTAAATGTCGACTGTAAACTTTTTAGCAAATTATTAGCTTCACGTATGTCCCTGTTTTTAGGAGAGCTGATTCACCCGGATCAAGCCTGTGCCGTCCCGGGGAGGAAGATCACCGACAGCCTCGTACTGATCCGAGACACCATCTGTTATGCGAGAGACAGAAACATTCGGCTAGTAGTCCTGAATTTAGATTTTGAGAAAGCCTTTGATCGGGTCTCGCACCAGTACCTCTTTCAAGTACTGCAAAAAATGGGTTCCCAAGAAGGTTTATAGCCTGGTGGACTGCTGTACCGGGGGATCAACAGCAAATTCATTGTTAACGGGCATCTGACAGCAGCAGTGGATATAAACTGCGGTGTCCGTCAGGGTTGTCCGTTATCTGCCCTCCTTTACGTCCTCTCAATAGAACCGATGGCACAGATCTTGAGAAGGGACCAACGAATCCATGGGGTAAGAGTCCCAGGGAGCGGGGGACTCGAGACAAAATGCATTTTATATGGACGACATCAACATTTTATGCACTGACCTTTTATCTGTCAACAGGACGCTGGACTTGACTGACTGGTTCGGACAGGCCTCTGGGTCGAAGCTCAACCGAAGCAAGACCCAAGCCCATTTTTATGGACCATGGAAGGCGACTGAGACGACAGGACTCCCCCTGACTGTGACCCGGACCGACCAAAAAATACTTGGGATCAAGTTTGATAGGGAGGGGAAGGGAAAACAAATTGGGCAGACAAGGTAGGGAAAGTCAGACAGAACTAGGATACTGGACACTTAGAGGACTGACTTTAGAAGGAAAGGTTTTAATCATTAAAGCAGTGATTTATACCTTTGCTTTTACTAATCAGTTCTGTTTTTATCCCGCCTAGGAGAACGATTTTAGACCTGGAACGAGCCATCTTTTATTTCTTGTGGGCTCCAAGTGGGAAAGACTGAAACGAAGCGTGATGAAGAAGCAAAGGAGGAAGGAGGAAAAGGAGTGCCTGACCTGTACTTGTTTTAGGGAGCAGATACACCGCCCTGCACATTTTATATCCGCCACAGCCCCATCCAGTAACCCCAAGACCGCAGCGATGACAAGGTTCTGGATGGGTCGTACTCAGGAAAATCAAGATTTTACCCACAGACCTCAGAGTTCAGTGTCTTTAACCTGCCACCAGCTTACGCTTTTATCCAGTCATTTTTAAGGCATTTTAAACCTTGAGCAGGAGGATTGCGTTTTAACTACTCACCGCTCTCTCATTTCTGTTGTGCAGAGGCGGGAACCAGTGAGTCCAGTGCGCGGGCTCGCATTGGGCGAGCCCTCAACAGTTTGGCGCAACGTAAACCATCCCGCTCTCCAAACAGACTCCGGGACCTGTCATGGATGGTGGCTCACGAGATCCTCCCGTCAGGTCCGTAATGCACTCCCGGGGCATGTCGGCGCACGCAACTTGCCCCCGACCAGGTTGTGGCGCGCCTGAGTCGGTGAGGCACTGCTCTGGGAGTGCAGCGCTGCCGTAGAACAGGGGCAATGGCCGGCTCCTTGCAATTCCCGTACTTGCCAGCAAGGGAGGTCCTTACACCACAGCTGGTGCTGTACGGGGTGAGCCAGGAAAAAGCTACCAGCACGAACATTTGCCAAACAGTGGCTCACCCTAGCCGCCATCAAAGACGCCATATGGACCTCCAGAAACTTGCTG
>NW_022604334.1:0-6421 GCF_008692095.1 Etheostoma spectabile
AGTTGTACATTAAACTAATAGAAGCAATAACAGGCACATGTTCCTCTCTCTCCCAGGAGCACAAATCCCACGATTTATAGGTTGACAATCCCCCCCCCCCCCACTGCTTGAGTCCATCCCATCCTAAAGCAGGTTGATCTACTCCATAACATTGATACCTAGCCATCTCTTAACCTCTGAACTTGGTTACCAGTTCCCTCGATCCTACTGACTACAAACCAGGTCAAGGTTATTCACACCTTTTTTTATTAAGAACCAAAAAAAAAAACAACCAAAAAAACTTCCTGTACAAGAAAACTCTGTACTGGTTTGGCCCGGTGATGTCATCCCTGACCACCTGTTCTACAAAACAGGAAGTGCTTAGGCCGCCCCCCCCCCCGAAACAATGGTCCTGCATGGTGGAACTGAACCAAGGAACAAACAGTTGTAAGTATCAACACAGGGAAATATATAAAACCTAATAAAATGGAACTCAGATAACTGACTGGGTGTTTACTTTACTATGACCTGCAGAAGACAAGTGGTTACCAAACCACTTCTCGCACGCTCTACAGATAAAGCTGCCTTGCCGAGCCTAGTCAGTGATCCAGGAGATTGTGACGCACCGGCCGTCACCCTCTCCCGCAGCGTCTCGCCAAGTAGCAGTGCTGGATGGTGTTGAATGCACTGGAGAAATCCAAAAATGTCAAGAAATTTGACCCATGGAGGGCAGATTCAGAAATACGTAACAGAACCAACGATCTGCCTGAGGTCCACTGATTGTTATGTTTGAGATTAACCTTCTGAGACCGAGACACTCGCCCACGGGTAAAATAGCACCTCTGATTCATAGTTTAATCATTTATCAACTATACAAGCGAGACTTATCAATGTTGCGTCTAAAACCTGACAAGTTAGCGGTCCCAGAGGTCTTTTTCGGGTCCTTCCAGCCTCTGCAGGGGGTTTTTCTATCCAGCCTGGAACTTAGGCCTCTTTGGGCTTTAATCCAAACCGCTACATCCAAGATGATCCAATTTATGTCCTAATTCATCGCGTTGTGGCTCATTTCTGCCGCTAGCTTGCTGCTCCGTCTCTCCTCTGTGTCTGTTTACAGGAACACAGGCCCCAGCATGCCCAATAGGGAGACAACGTCACCGTCTTGTATGGAAGCCAGAAGGGACAAAAAGACCAATAGACTCTATGGAAGGCCTAGAGGCCACTTATTTAGACACGTAATTGCTTAGTATAACACGCTGCTGTGGTGTAATATCAATAAATATGACATTATTATGTTATATTGGCATAAATAAATGTCATGAGAGCAAAAGCGTCTTGACTTTCTTTGAAAAAATGCATGTATTTTGTCATCTGTAGGCCTATAGGTTATAATGATTATTTCTTCACAGTGTGACTCCCAAGACATATGAGAAGTGTTTTAGAGGTTTTACTTATAATTATATCAATTAATATCTTGAAGATTCATGTTCCGTTTTATTTATTTATTGTATCTTTAAGGTCCTACAACCATTTTTAACATGCAAGTGACCTCACTGCAACCCAAATATTCCAATAACCCAGTTTGTCCTGAAGAAAACGTTGTTGATATCTTGACTGTAGACAACAGGGTTGATGTTTTACAAGTTATTATAAAATAAATCCAGACGGAAAATGAACTGTAAAAATGGCCTCAGGGCCCCCTTAATCAACTTGTTTATTTCAGCTGTCCGTGAATAAACTGATTCTATATAACATCAAATTGTACTAAATTTGTGAGCTGTAAAACAAATGTAGTAGAACATTTCCTATGAGATGTAGTGGAGAATTCAAAAGTCATGAAAAGAAAATATAAGTATTTCAAATTTCCACCATTGAACTATGCATATGTTTGTAGAGTAGTTGGGAGAAACTGCTCAAGCTCCATTGTAGCTGAATAAATCCCAAGTTTGTTCAGATGTCTGCATATTTCTTTTAATGTGAAAAAATACAGAAAAACTTGTATAACCACTAGAAAATCTGGTAAACGTTATCTAAGTGCCACAGTTACATGTGACAATAAAACTGTTAACATTAAACATTGTTACTTTATAAAAACAAGGCTCTGAAGAACTGGATGCATGTGTTGCCCCCATAGCAACTCGCTAAATGGAAAACTAAAACTAGAACCAGTTCACTCAGAGAGTCCGGCCACTTCATGAACGCTGTTCTCTAAATCCACAGCGCGCCACCCGGGGCAGGAGCTGTGGCTGCGGTTCCACTCCACAACACATACCTGACACCCGGTTAGGGTTCTGCAGCAGGTTGTAGAGGACCTGTAGGTTAAAGAAACAAATGCTCTTCATTTATGTTCAGTAGGTGGGACCAAATAGAGTAAATCCACACAGCATGTCAAATCTAGTAAAACCAACCTTTTGCACATGAGACCGGCAACAACCGGTCTTGAAGAAGCTACTTCAGCCTCTGAAAGAGACGGGGTTGTTGTCCCTGTGGAACGTGCAAATCCACTCAAATCCCTGATCATCTTGGTCCCTCCTGTAGTCCCTGGGCTGCTTCGCCAACCTCTCCCGGGTCTGCCATCACCTCCTGGAGGCCCGTGTCTTCTCTTCCACTCAAACACATTGGAAGTGCAGCATGTCACCTTTAAGTTCACCTCAATAATTAGTTTTGTCTTTTCCACACGCAGCATCATGTCATCCAAAGAAAAAATGAAAAAATAGAATAATTTTCAGTTACTTCAACTTGCTTCCAGTGTGCTGACCCTGCAATGAAAAAAGAGGACATTTTATGTTTTAACTGAATATTTGCAGAATTTTTGATAACTGCTATCCGACATGGAGGTTAGGAATTTTACTACGTCCTGCTACGTCCTGCTACGTCCTGCTACGTCCTGCTACGTCCTGCTACGTCCTGCTACGTCTTATAACGCCCACAGTGCCCTGCTATGCTACAAAGAACTACTACAAACAAACTACTGTGGCAGACGGCTGCCTCTCCAGTAGCTCTCCAGTTTTTAGCTCTTTCTACTTATTTAAACCTCTTTTTTGTATCTCTTTTTAACTCTTCTTGCGAAGATAGTGTGTTTCTATATATCCTATGGATATTTCCAATCGTAAAATTCAACCAGGAGCCAGCTTTCTCACTTACTCAAGAGAGGAATTGCTGGCTCTGCACACAAAGGGACGCGCCGGGACACGGCACCCTATCCCGACGGAGCTGAGGAGGAGACCCAGGGGCTGCAAGGCCGGGACGAAGCTAAAGGCCGAGCTAGCGGAGAATCGGAGGCGCTACAAGCCATCGTTCCCTCCGTTATCATGGGAACGTGAACTCGCTGCGACAAGATCGACGAGCTGTCCCGCGCTGAACAACCAGCGGACTTACCGTGAGACCAGCTTGTTCATCTTTACGGAGACATGGCTAAACCACCTCGTACCCGATGCTAACGTGGACCTGCTTGGATTCACTGCCGTGAGAGCCTACAGAGACACACAGGCAAGTGGGAAAAGCAAAGGTGGGGGACTCATCATGTAGTCACGACCGCTGGTGTAACCAGGACATGTCTCCGTAAAGACAGCCTCATGTTGCCGGGACCTCGAGCTGCTAGCCGTTAGCATGAGCCATATTATTTACCCGGGAGTTTTAGCCATGTGGTTACTCTCTGTGTTTACATCCCTCCGAGAGCCGACGCAGTCGCTGCTGTGAGAAGATTCACTCCGTCACAGCAGCGCTGCAGACACAGCACCCTGAGGCCTTCATGATCATCTTGGGGACTTTAACCATGCTACTTTGGACTCTACTTTGCTGTTTTTCACCAGGTTGTAGACTGTCCGACCAGAAACAACAGGACAATTGATCTCCTGTATGCTAATGTGAGGGATGCATACAGAGCGACTCCCCTCCCCCACTGGGGAAGTCTGATCACAACCTGGGTTCATCTACAGCCACTGTACACCCCCTGGTCCAAAAACAGCCGGTGACAACTCGCAACAGCAGGAGGTGGTCCCCTGAGATGGAAAGTGCCCTGAGAGACTGTTTCAACACCACAGACTGGTATGTGCTGATCGACCGCATGGTGAGGACATAGAGGGGATGACACACCTGTCTGACGGACTACCTAACTTTTGTGCAGACGTGGTCTCCCCTATCAAGACCGCCCGGTTACCCTAACAACAAGCCATGGGGTAACACAGGAGGTCAAGGCTGTCCTCAAAAGAAGAAGGCTGCCTTCAGGAGCAGGGACAGGGAGGCCATGAAGCAGCACAGCGGGAGGTGAACATTGTGTGAGGGAAGCTAGGACAGCTACAGGAGGAAGGTGGAGCAGAAGCTAAGGGAAAACAACATGAGGGAGGTCTGGGAAGGTGTGAGGACCATCACAGGTCACAACACAAAGACCAGAACAACAGGGGGGACAATGGAGAGGGCCAAGGAGCTGAATAACTTTTTCAACAGGTTTAACCAGCCCTTGCCCCCCTGCCCCCACCCCTCACCCCAGCATGTTCCCTTCCCTCCACACACCTCCCCCCTGACACCACCACATCCCAGTCTACACACCTCCCCCCCAGCACCACAATAATCCCCCCTCCTCCTCCTCAATACAATCCCCGCCCCACATCACCACGGACCAGGTCAGAGAGAGCTGAGGAAGCTCCGGCCCAGGAAAGCAGCAGGCCCGATAAAGTGTGTCCGCGACTGCTGAAGACCTGCGCAGCAGAAATGGGGGAGCCGCTCCAACGGATCTTCAACCTTAGCCTGCAGCTAGGGAGAGTGCCCACCCTTTGGAAGACATCCTGCATCGTTCCGGTTCCCAAGAAGAACAGGCCCAGCGAGCTGAATGACTTCGCCGGTGGCGCTCACTTCACACCTGATGAAGACGTTGGAGCGGCTCTTCCTCAGCCTCCTCAGACCCCAGGTACAGCACGCCCAGGACCTTCTGCAGTTTGCGTACCAGCCAGATGTTGGTGTGGAGGACGCCATCCCTACCTGTTACACCGGGTCCACTCCCATCTGGATAAGGGGAATGGCACAGTGAGGGTCCTCTTCTTGGACTTCTCCAGTGCCTTTAATACCATCCGGCCCCCTATACTACCTCCAGGACAAACTGATCAGGATGGGAGTGGACCCCTATCTGGTAGACTGGATCAGAGACTACCTCACCGACACAGTACGTCAGCTGAAGGACATCATGTCTGACACTGTGGTCAGCAGCACTGGAGCCCCCCAGGGCACAGTGCTGGCCCCTCTTCTCTTCACCGTACACCTCGGACTTCTGTTACAACTCGGAGCTGGTGTCCATACAGAAGAACGCAGATGACACAGCCATCGTTGGGTGTATCAGCGGTGACGGGCGGAGGAGTATCGGTCTGGTGGGGGACTTTGCTCTCTGGTGTCGCACTAACTGCCTACAGCGCAACACCTCTAAAACAAAGGAGCTGGTCGTTGATTTTGGGAGGTCCAGACCAAAACCGCAACCAGTCCTGTTGGAGGGAGTTGAGGTGGAGGCAGTCCAATCATACAAATACCTCGGGCTGTGGCTGGACAACAAACTGGACTGGACAACAAACGCAGCCACCTGTACAGGAAGACACAGAGCCGGCTGTACTTCCTGAGGAGGCTGCGCTCCTTTAACATCTGCAGCAAACTGCTGTGGATGTTCTACCAGTCTGTGGTCACCAGTGGTCTCTTCTACACTGTGGTGTGCTGGGGGGGCAGCATATCAAAGAAGGACACCCACAGGCTGGACAAACTGATCAGGCGGGCCGGCTCTGTGGTCGGCATGAAGCTGGACTCACTGGTGACGGTGGCAGAGAGGAGGACATTGGACAAACTGCTGGCTATTACTGAAAATTCCAGCCACCCCCTGCACCCCGTCATCAGCACCCAGAGGAGCCGGTTCAGTGGAAGGCTGCCCTTCCCAAGTGCCGGACCAACAGACTCAAGGACTCCTTTGTCCCTCATGCCATCAGACTCTACAACTCCTCACTAGGGGGGAGGAGGAAATAGGGCAGAGGACATACATACATACATACATACATATATACATATATACATACATATATACAATAATGCATACATCATACACAGTACACATACATACAACACATACATACAATACATACATACATACACGCACCTAGTACTTTATCACTTTATCACTTCAATACTGGACTCAACACTGACACTTTAATAATATTATGGTCTTTTGTTTGTTTTATTTGACAAATGTTCTTATTGTTGTTATTATCATTATTGTTATTTTGTTGTCTTTATACTGTCTTTTCTTTTCTTTTTTAATCTATTTTTTAATTTGTTCTTTCTTGCTAAAACTGGTGCTGGAATTTTCAATTTCCTTGCGGGAGTCATCCCAAAAGGATCAATAAAGAGAAGTCTAAGTCTAAGTCTCTAAGTCTATTTTTTTATTTTTGTGACTGTTTTTTCTGACGCCACTCTT